>NC_057388.1:4136665-4237895 GCF_019320065.1 Cervus canadensis | reverse complement strand
TTGCATTGAATCTATAGATTGCTTTGGGTAGTATACTCATTTTCACCATATTGATTCTTCCAATACATAACTCGGAATATTTCTCCATCTATTTGTGTCCTCTTTGATTTCTTTCATCAGTGTTTTATAGTTTCTATGTATAGGTCTTTTGTTTCTTTAGGTAGATATACTCCTAAGTATTTTATTCTTTTTGTTGCAATGGTGAATGGTATTGTTTCCTTAATTTCTCATTCTGTTTTCTCATTGTTAGTGTATAGGAATGCAAGGGATTTCTGTGTGTTAATTTTATATCCTGCAACTTTACTATATTCATTGATTAGCTCTAGTAATTTTCTGGTAGAGTCTTAGGTTCTATATAGAGGATTCATGTCATCTGAAACAGTGAGAGTTTCTGGGATTACACACTGAGGAAAACCAGATCTGAAAGAGACACGTGCACCCCAATTTTCATCGCAGCACTGTTTATAATAGCCAGGACATGGAAGCAACCTAGATGCCCATCAGCAGATGAATGGATAAGGAAGCTGTGGTACATATACACCATGGAATATTACTCAGCCGTTAAAAAGAATTCATTGAATCAGTTCTAATGAGATGGATGAAACTGGAGCCCATTATACAGAGTGAAGTAAGCCAGAAAGATAAAGACCATTACAGTATACTAACACATATATATGGAATTAGAAAGGTGATAACGATAACCCTATATGCAAAACAGAAAAAAAACACAGAAATACAGAACAGACTTTTGAACTTTGTGGGAGAATGTGAGGGTGGGATATTTCAAAAGAACAGCATGTATACTATCTATGGTGAAACAGATCACCAGCCCAGGTGGGATGCATGAGACAAGTGCTCGGGCCTGGTGCACTGGGAAGACCCAGAGGAATCGGGTGGAGAGGGAGGTGGGAGGGGGGATCGGGATTGGGAATACATGTAAATCCATGGCTGATTCATATCAATGTATGACAAAACCCACTGGAAAAAAAAAATAATAATAAAAAAAAATTCAAGTCCAGTTTTCTGTAGTTGTAGAGCTGAGGTGTTCTTGCTAGCTCATAACCGGGGGCTGTTCTTGACTCTAAGATTCCTGGTGGTTCCTTATGGGCTCAGTATTGCCTGCTTAGCATTTCAAGGCCAGCAACAGGCTCTCCCTGTGAATTACTTCACAAATTCTAGTCCCTCCCTGTTTGCTTTCACCTATGGAGGCTGTCATATCTGAAACAGTCTGTGTACTCAACTTAACGCATGGTAAGACTGGCCTCGGACCCCATGGGACTTCATTCCTGTCCTCACGCGGAAGATGGTTTCCAAGCTGCCCTTATGAACGAGGACATCGTGATATTTTCTCTCCCTTTCACTCTGGCCTTCTGAGCTTGCCCTGGTGTCTTCTCAATATGACAATACCTCTTTTTAAAATCCTGTCTAAATACCTCATTCTTTTGTAAAAAATTCTATCTAAATAAATGTGATCATTATTAATTTTGTCGATCACTTTTGTTTTGTGTTCATCATATCCCCATACTATTCTAGGTAAAATGAGTCTAGAGGGAATTAAAATAGTAGGATAGACTGATAAAAACTTTAAAATGGGTTGGAATTTCTCAGAGTTATAAATGTAGTTTTAACAGCCATAAGAATCTGAACTATAATTCAGACCAGGGTAGAAATAATTTTTAAAAACAGCATACTCAAAAAAGGAATTATTTGATCTCTTGTCTAGTTGAAAAATGAAGTCCCTGGTATGATGCCTCCTCTGATGGGGAACACTTTCTGAGCTGCTTCTACATCTCCTCTGCCTTTTCCCAAGTTCTGCCTGGTGAGTGTGGACAGAGCTAAAGAGTCAGAAGAAGAACAGCCTCTTCAAAAGCTCTCTCCTCTGATTTTCCAGACATCTACTAAAAAGGGAGTCTGTGAAAATCTCATCCTCATTATAAATGTATTCCTTGGTGCAACTGTTTAGCGTCTCTATGGCAGCAAATGATTTTCCCCAGTTAGGAAATCAATTCTGAAGGCAACTAGCTCTTTTCTGGGAGAAAAAGCTCAGTTTTCTGGGCAGGAGTGTGACATCTGACCAGCCTCCTCACAATTAGAACACAGGCTTTGGAGGCAGACAGGGGTTTTGTCCAGCTTTGCCTCTAATGCAGAGGGCGGTATTGATGCTCTCCGTATTTCATCATCTGTGAAATGGGAACAGTATTTGTGCTGTGCTGTGCTTAGTCACTCAGTCGTGTCCAACTCCTTGTGGCCCTATGGACTGTAACTTCTCTGTCCATGGGGATTCTCCAGGCAAGAATGCTGGAGTGGGTTGCCATGCCCTCCTCCAGGGGATCTTCCTGACCCAGGGATTGAATCCGGGTCTTCCGCATTGCAGGTGGATTCTTTACCAGCTGAGCTACCAGGGAAGCCCTGGAACAGTATCTACTGACACTCGTCTCATAGAGAACCAGCGGGGCAAGGGAGTCCCTCTCTCACTGAGATTCTTCCAGTGAGGGAAGCAAACCCATCGTGCAGGGGATTGACCTGGGATGTCAGGGTATCACTACCTCTTGGGGCCTTTGGCAGTCAGGCTGGCATTGTTGTTCATCACTTCTGCTTCCTTCTCAGACTGTCTGCCAAGGTCTCATCCTGTGCCCACAGCCAAGCTCCTGAGAAGATTCAAGCTGATTTAAGCTCTCATCATCCCCTTTGCTGTTCCCTACTGTTTGATAATCCTCAAAGCCCAGTGCAGACTTTTGTTGTTAAAAAGGGCCCTTTTCTTTCTTTTTTTTTTTAAAGGGCCCTTTTCAACAATGGAGATGCAGACATAGAGAACAGACTTTGGACACAGTGGAAAAAGGAGAGATGAGCAGAATTGAGTAGTACTGAAACAAACACATTACCATATGTAAGATAGATCCCTAGTGAGAGTTTGCTGTATGATGCAGGGAGCTTAAACCCAGTGCTCTGTGACAACTTAGAGGGGTGGGATAGAGAGGTAGGTGGGAGGGAAGTTCAAGAGGCAGGGGGCATATGTATGTGTGCATGCATGCTAAGTCACTTCAGTCATGTCCAACGCTTTGTGACCCTGTGGACCATAGCCCACCAGTCTCCTCTGTCCATGGGATTCTCCAGGTAAGAATACTGGAGTGGGTGGCTGTGCCCTCCTCCAGGAGATCTTCCCGATCCAAAGATGGAACCCAACTCTCTTATGTTTCCTGCATTGGTAGGCAGTTTCTTTACAACTAGCCCCACCTGGGAAGCCTGGATATATGTATACCTAAGGCTGATTCAGAAGATTAAGAAGAGGTGGTAAGAATACACAGAAAAACTACACAAAAAGGATCTTAATGACCCAGATAACCAGGATGGTGAGATCACTCACCTAGAGCCAGACATCCTGGAATGAGAAGTCAAGTGGGCCTTAGGAAGCATCACTACAGACAAAGCTAGTGAAGATGATGGAATCCCAGTTCAGCTGTTTCAAATCCTGAAAGATGATGTTGTGAAAGTGCTGCACTCAATATGCCTGCAAATTTGGAAAATCAGCAGTGACCACAGGGCTGGAAAAGGTCAGTTTTCATTCCAATCCCAAAGAAAGGCAATGCCAAATAATGCTCAAACTACTGCACAATTGCACTCACAGGCTAGTGAAGTCATGCTCAAAATTCTCCAAGCAAGACTTCAACAGTACGTAAATTGAGACCTTCCAGATGTTCAAGCTAGATTTAGAAAAGGCAGAGGACCTAGAGAGCAAATTGCCACCATCTGTTGGATCATAGAAAAAGCAAGAGAGTTCTAGAAAAACATCTGCTTTATCAACTACACCAAAGTCTTTGACTGTGTGGATCACAACAAACTGGGAAATTCTTAAAAAGATGGGAATACCAGACTACCTTACCTGCTTCCTGAGAAATCTGTATGCAGGTCAAGAAGCAACAGTTAGACCTGGACATGGAACAATAGACTGGTTCCAAATTGGGAAAGGAGTACGTCAAGGCTGTATATTGTTACCCTGCTTATTTAACTTATATGCAGAGAACATCATGCAAAACACTGGGATGGATGAAGCACAAGCTGGAATCAAGATTGCAGGGAGAAATAGCAATAACCCCAGATATGCAGATGACACTACCCTTATGGCAGAAAGCAAAGAGGAACTAAAGAGCCTCTTGATGAAAGTGAAAGGGGAGTGAAAAATCTGGCTTAAAGCTCAGCATTCAGAAAACTAAGATCATGGCATTTGGTCCCATCACTTCATGGCAAGTATATGGGGAAACAGTGGAAACAGTCGCTGACTTTATTTTTGTGGGCTCTAAAATCACTGCAGATGGTGACTGCAGCCATGAAATTAAAAGGCACTTGCTCCTTGGAAGAAAAGCTATGACCAAACTAGACAGCATATTAAAAAGCAGAGACATTACTTTGCCAAAAAGGTCCATCTAGTTAAGGCTATGGTTTTTCCAGTATTCATGTATGGATGTAAGAATTGGACCATAAAGAAAGCTGACCAATGAAGAATTGATACTTTGGAGCTGTGGTGCTGGAGGAGACTCTTGAGAGATCCTTAGACTTCAAGGAGATCAAACCAGTCAATCCTAAAGGAAATTAATCCTGAATATTCACTGGAAAGACTGATGCTGAAGTTGAAGCTCCAACTCTTTTGGCCACCTGATGCAAAGAGCTGACTCAGAAAAGACCCCGATGCTGGGAAAGAGTAGGAGCAGGAGGAGAAAGGGACGACAGAGGGTGAAATGGCTGGATGGTATCACTGACTCAATGGACATGAGTTTGAGCAAGCTCTTGAAGTTGGTGATGGTCAGGGAAGGCTGGTCTGCCGCAGTCAATGGGGTCGCAAAGAGTGTGACATGACTGAGCAACTGAACTGAACTGAAGGCTGATTCATGTTGATGTGTGGCAAAAACTGACACCATATTGTAAGGTAATTATCCTCCAATTAAAAATAAATAATCAGAAAAAAGGGCCCTGTTGAGCAGTGAGCCATCATGGGCTCTTTGGAGAGCTGGCGTCCAGGGTGCCGATGCAGGCACAGTGTCTGCCTGGTGGAGGCAGGGCTTCCAACCACGCTGGGCTGGGAAATAGTGCAGCTGTTCGTGATGGGGTCAAGGAGGCATTTGGGAGAGGTGCCATCCCGTGTTAATTACCACTAATCTCACTGGGCAACACATCATATTCTGGCAGCATGTGAAAATTTCTTTTTGCAAACTGGAAGGTGGACTGGTGGTTTTTCTTATAAAAAGTTTCTCTGTGATGCCATCAGGAAGTGGGCTTCAGGCTTCCCGAGATGGACTGTATAGCAAGAGGCAGGCATCTCCCCATATTGCTCAAGGTGATTGGTGAGAACACAAGTTTCTTCAGGCACCATTAGGATACCTATAGGACATTGTATTACATTTACGACAACTTTACAGCCCTATGGAGTTAGACCCATGATGGAAGCCCCTAGGGAGACCCTGGTTTCCACCAATTCTGTCTCCTAGGCTCACTGACTGGCAAAAGGGATGGTCGCCTCACATCCTCCATGATAGCCTCAGCTGTCTATCATGGCCAGACTGCCTGGACTCCCAGAGTGTGTGAGCACCTTGCTGCCGGCTTTTGCAGATAACAGAAATAGCTGTTCAATGCAGGCAGGCCCTCAGGTAGGGCAGTTCCTTGGGAACTTTGAGCCCGAGACGCTCCACGCATGTGCATCCATGGGAAGAAGGGTTTAGAGCACCAGCAAGAAGGTGATAAGCCCGTGTGTGGCCGTGAGCTCAGCAGGTTAGAGAAGGGAAGGGGGCCTTGCCCAGAGGACTGTGGTGGCGGCTGCCGTATGCCTGAGCAGAGACCCATCAAGGAACCCCGTTCTTCCCACCACGGCCCCCCGTGACAGAATGGAAGCTTCTCATGTCACACTACACCTGCAGGTATGCGAGGCCACTTCACCGGCAGGCGACAGCAGGTCCTCAAAGGGCTGGCGCATTGGTCCCCAACCGTTTTGGTATCAGGGACTGGTTTCATGGAAAATAGTTTTTCCACAGATGGTGGGGGCGGGGTGATGGCTTCAGGATGATTCTCACAAGGAGTATGCAACCTGGATCCCTCCCACGCACAGTTCACAGTAGGGTTTGCACTCCTATGAAAATCTAATGCCACTGCTGATCCAACTGGAGGCAGAACTCAGGCCATAACGTGAGCGATGGGGAGCAGCTGTAAACACCAGTGAAGCTTCGCTTGCTTCCCTGCTGTGCAGCCCAGCTCCTAATAAGCCACAGATCGGAACTAGCCTGTGGCCTGGGGACGCCTGTGCTAGAAGGACTGGCTGCTTTCAGAGCTCTCCTCTGATTCCTCTTGCCCAGACAATAGTGTGTATATCAATATCCGAATTTATTTCTCCCTCCCCATTCCCAAACCATAAGCTTGTTTTCTATACCTGTAACTCTCTTTCTGCCTCGTGTTTAATTTCACTGGTACCATTTTCTTTTTTTAATTCCCCATATAAGTGATATCAGTGATATTCTTCTTTCTCTTTCTGGCTTACTTCACTTAGTACGACAATCTCTGGGTCCACCATGTCACTTCAAATGTCATTATTTCACTCCCTTTTATGACTGAACAGTATTCAGTCACATATACGTACCACATCTTTACTCATTCCGCTGTCAATGGACATTTAGGTTGCTTCCATGTCCTGGCTTTCATAAACAGTGTTGCAATGAATATCGGGGGTGCATGCATCTTTTCAAATTATGATTTTCTCTGAATATACGTGCAGGAGTGGGATTGCTAGATCATATGTAACTCCATTTTTAGTTATATAAGAACTGTTAGAATTTCCATACGATTCTCCGTATTGACTGTACAAATTTATATTCCCACTAACAGTGTAGGAGGGTTCCCTTTTCTCCACATCCTCTCCAGCATGTATTGTTTGTAGATTTTTTTACAATGGCCATTCTGGCCAGTTTAAGGTGGTAACTCATTGTACTTTGGATTTGCATTTCTCTAATAATGAGTGATGTTGAAAGTTTTTTGTGGCTCTTGGCCCTCTGTATATCTTCTTCAGAGAAATGTCTATTTAGATCTTTCCAGTCAATTTTTAATTGGGGTTTTTTTTTTTTTTTTTAATATTGAGCTGCTTGAGCTGTTTGTATATCTTAGAGATTGATCCCTTGTCAGCTGCTTCTGAGTCTCATTTCAACACAGGGAATGTTGCGTTCCTGTCATCCACGTAAGGCTGCAGGCAGAATATAAAGCTAGCAGCATGTCAGTACTCATTAGCAAAAGCAGAGATGATCCAACATCAAGGGGAGATTTAAAACCTGCTTCTAAGGGGGAGAGCTTTCAGTCGAGTTAAGCATCTTGCCCTTCACCCCCCGCCACACTGCGGTCACTGCAGTGCCTTTGGGGGCAGTGGCAGCCCGTCCAGTCTGCCCTCAGTCCAGCCTCCCTTCCCCTGGTGGCTCTGCTGAGTCACCTCCCGGAGCTCCAGGTTGCCCCCGAGGACCCAGGCCTAGTTGAGCTTTAATTGTTTCTCAGCTCTGGGCTGCCTCTGGCCAGTGTCCACTCTGCCCGGGGCTCTGCTCTCTGCCAGGAGCCCCAGCTGTTTCTTTGTCAGCAGAGTCCCTCCTGGTGCCTCCTCCCTGCTCAGCCAGGACAGTGGGGCAGGGAGGCAGGGTGGGGAGGGGGGAGTTGGGGTTGTGTCTCTGCAAACAAGGACAACTGAAATCCAAACAACGGCTGTCCACTCCTATATTCTAGCCTGGAGAATTCCACGGACAGAGGAGTCTGGTGGGCTACAGTCTGTGCATGCCTGCTAAGCTGCTTCAGTCACGTTTGACTCTTTGCTGCCCTATGGACTGCAGCCTGCTGGGTTCCTCTGTCAGCGGAATTCTCCAGGCAAGAATACTGGAGTGGGTTGTCATGCCTTCTCCAGGGGATCTTCCAGACCCAGGGACTGAAGCAAATCTCCTGTGGTTCTCACATGGCAGGCAGATTCTTTACAGCCAAGCTAACGGGGAAACCCCTGGGGCTACAGTCCATGGGGTTGCAAAGAGTCGGACACAAATGAGCAAATCACTTTCAGTGTCAAAGCTACAAAGGTTACAGAACTAAGAACACTGCAAGGACCATCCTTCTTTATCTAGATTACCCCCAGTGTGGGCATTTACGTTGTTTTAAAACAGAAATTTGAAAATGTTTAAGCTATTAGGTTGCAAAAACTGTGAGTCTGGGCACAGCTCCAGGCCTCTCTCTCCTGATCTGTGCGATGGGAAGAGAATCACAGAGTTTGCACGGCAGACTGAGCAGGAAGTGTGCGGAAAGCCTGGCGTCTGAGTTTGATGACACCGGCCTTTCGGGCGTGGCTTTCCTGCCTTGTGGACGTCAGCCTGAGGGAAGGTTCTAGACCCCGGGGGCACAGGTCAAAGGAGGAGCCTGCAGGGTGGGGAAGGCTCCAAGCCTGGACTCCAGGGCAAACCAGCCTTTCTGCTCTGAACCTCGTGGCTTTCCTGCCTTGTGGACGTCAGCCTGAGGGAAGGTTCTAGACCCCGGGGGCACAAGTCAAGGGAGGAGCCTGCAGGGTGGGGAAGGCTCCAAGCCTGGACTCCAGGGCAAACCAGCATTTCTGCTCTGAACCTGAGCTTTGGACTCATGTCCACCAACTGAGAAATGAGACTCAGCCTGCTGTGGACTGATCGGTGTTCCCCCAGAAATCGGAGGTTGAAGCCCTAAGTCCCAGGTGACAGTACTAGAGGCGGGGCCTTTGGGGGTGACGAGGCCCCAGGGTGGAGTCAGTGGCTTTATCAGACAGGAAGAGAGAAACCACTGTCCGCCACTGAGGACCCAGCGTGACGGCGGCTGCCCTATAGCTGGGAAGAGGCCTCCGCAGCTCTGACCTGGGGCTAGCCTGCAGACCTGCGTGAGGGAAATTCCTACTGTCTGAGCCCCGCAGCCTGTGGTCTTTCACCGTCAGCTCCCTCCCCATTGCTCACAGGCCCCAGCGAGGCTGGGTTTTGATTAATTCTAGAACATGTCCCACTTCTTCCCACCTCCCAGCTGTCTTCTGCCTGAACTTCGCCTCCTGAAGGGCTGGCTGTCCTGAGCTCCTGTGCCGATGCCCCAGGCCCGGCAGCCCCGCTGAGAGGTCCCTGTAGGCAGGATGTGATGAGGGGCCCGTAGCTCACATTCTTGCTCGTCCTTTGTCTTGCCTCCTTGTGGATGGGCCCCTCCTGAGGACCTTAAGCGCCCCGGGACAGGCGCCTCCCGGACAGCGGGCAGGCGGCGGAAGTTTGGCGATGGTTGGGGAAAAGGTCTTTTTCTCCTCGGAGGCTGGGTGCCTGTGGTGACCTGCTCCCTGGATAGGTTGCAGGTGGGGACGCAGAGCCTGCTGCCCTACGGCGTATGGACTCCTGACCGGGGTCACCCTCGGTACCATCCAGTCTCACGGGTGTCTGTCCAGAGCAGTGTTTTTGTGTTCCTCCCTTCCCAGGGAGCAGCGGGCACCTGGGAGACCCCTCCCTCCTCTCCTCCTGCTCTTCAATCTCTCCTTCCCACCAAAATGCAAATTCCCACCTCTGCTCCTACAACCCCCTGCTCCCATCACCTCCCTAAAAGCTGGATTCAGGTCTGTCCTTGGGAATCCAAGGTTGCTCCAGGCTCTGAGCCACACACAGGACTGGGAAGGAAACCTGGGGCTTAATTTAGGGTGCTTTGTCCCTTTCCACCTTTTTCGTGCATAGGAGATCAGGTTTAAAAGAAAAAATACCAGATTTATCACAGATTATTCCTGAATCACAGAATACATCATTATTTTTCTTTGTATGATTTTGTATTTCCCAAATTTTCACTAATGAGTCTGTATAATTTTTTTCAGTCACACAAAAATCAAGGTTATTTCTGTACAGAGGCCCTGAAGTTGGAGAGGCTGGATCTTCTAAAAGCAGAATTTTTTAAGGAGCATTGCTGGCATTAAAAATACAACTTTGAAGGGAAGTTGTTTGGATGTTCCCAGAAGAAGCAAGCAGCCCATATAATAAATAAAAGTACAACTTAAGGGCTTTTGTCATCCTCCACAGTAGGTAGGATTCAAACAGCGAGGAAGGGTCTCCAGTCCCCAGGGGCCCCAGGACGTGGGAATCCCCCACTGGAGGTGACACCGTTCGGGGTAAAGCATTTTTGCTTCAAGGGGTCACCTCTTGGAGTGGGAGAGACAATGAGTTTTCTTCAATTATTGATGTCTTAGTGTCGGGTTTCTCCTTGAAAAAGTTTCCACCAATATGAGCTTCATCAGGGACTGAAAGGCTCCCTCTGAATCCAGATCTTTTGGACAAGCCAGGGCCTTGGGCCTCTCCTGTGGGTGAGCAATGGCCTCTCCACTTGCCATGACAATCCTCTGCAGTATGTGTGACTTCTCTGTGCCAGAAGCCAATTCAGTGGTGAAAGCAGGAGTTAGATGAAAATGATAAGAGGCTGATAAAAGAAATTAAAGAAGACACAAACAGATGGAAAGATATACCATGTTTGTGAATTGGAAGAGTCAATACTGTAAAAATGGTATTCTAAGGGCTTCCCAGGTCACTCAGTGGTTAAAAAAAAAAAAAATCTGCCTTCTAATGTAGGAGATGCAGGTTTGATCCCTGGGTCAGGAAGGTCCCCTGGAGTAGGAAATGACAACCCACTCCAGTATTCTTGCCTGGAAAAATCCCCTGGACAGAGGAAGCTGGTGGGCCACGTCCATGGGGCCACAAAGAGTTGGACATGACTCAGTGACTGACCACGCATGCACCCACGGCAGTCTGCAGATTCAATGCAATCCTTGTCAAATTATCAACAACATTTCCACAGAACTAGAACAAAACTTCCCAAATTTGTATGGAGACACAAAAGACCCTGAATAGCCAAAGCAAGTTTGAGAAACAAAAACGGAGCTGGAGGAATCAGGCTCCTTGACCTCAGACTATACTACAAAGCTATAATCATCAAAACAGTATGTACTGGCACAAAAATTGAAATATAGATCAGTGCCACGGGACAGAAAACCCAGAAATAAATTCATGCACTTATGGTCAATTAATCTACGACAAAGGAAGCAAGACCACACAAAGTGGGAAAGACAGTTTCTTCAAAAAATGGTGCTGGGAAAACTGGGCAGTTACATGTGGAAAAAAAAAAAAGAAAGAAATTTGATTATTCTTTGACACCATTCACAAAAATAGCTCAAAATGGATTAATGACCTAAATGTGAGACTGGACACTATAAAACTACTAGAAGAAAATATAAGTAGAACACTCTAACATACATAGCAGGATTATCTTTTTTGATTCATCTCCCAGAATAATGGAAATAAAACCAAAAATAAACAAATGGGACCTACTTAAACTCAAGAGCTTTTGCACAGCAAAGGAAACAATAAACAAAATGAAAAGACAGCCCACAGACTGGGAGAAATTTGCAAATGATGTGACTGACAAAGGATTAGTCTTCAAAATTTACAAACAGCTCAAGATGCTTAACAGTGTCAAAACAAACAACCCAATCAAACAATAGGCAGAAGACTTAAATAGATATTTCTCTAAAGAAAACATACAGATGGCCAAGAGGCACATGAAAAATGTTCAACATTACTAATTATTAGAGAATTGGAAACTAAAACTAAAATGAAGTATCACCTTACACCAACCAGAATGGTTATCAAAAAATCTACAAACAATAAATGCCGGAGAGGGAGTGGAAAGAATGGAATCCTCCTATACTGTTGGTGGGGATGCTAATTGGTATAGCTACTATGGCTAACAGTATGAAATTTCCTTAGAAAACTAAAAATAAAGCTTCCATATGACCCTGCAATCCCACTCCTGAGCATATATCTGAAGAAAAGCATGATCTGAAAGGATACATGCACTCCAGTGTTCATTCCAGCACTGTTTACCACAGCCAAGACATGGAAACAACCAGAATGTCCATCAGCAGAGGACTGGATGAAGAAAATGTGGTACATTTATACAATGGATTATTATTCAGTCATTGAAAAGAATGGAATAATGCCATTTGAAGCAACACGGATGGACCTGGAGATTGTCATACTGAGTGAAGTAAGTCAGACAGAGAAAGAGAAATATTGTATGACATCCCTTATATACAGAGTCTAAAAGGAAATGATAAAAGTGAACTTATTTACAAAACAGGAACAGACTCACACACTTAGAAAATGAATTTATGGTTGCCTATGCACACTGCTATATTTAAAATGGAAAACCAACAAGGACCTACTGTATAGCACATGGAACTCTGCTCAATGTTACCTGGCAGGCTGGATGGAAGGAGAGTTTGGGGGAGAATGAATACATGGATATGTATGGCTGAGGCCCTTCACTCTTCACTTGTAACTATCACAACATTGTTAATCAGCTATACCTCAATACAAAATAAAAAGTTTTAAAAGATCAAATAAATGACCATATACTCAACATCAAAAATGAAGGGCATTAGGAAGAAGAAACAGGGAAATCTTTAATTTCAAACTTAAAGGAAAGATGGGAAAGTAAACCCTGTACATTTTCAGCCCATGCTAAACACCACCTGTGCATTTCCTAGGATGAGGGGAGCTCCCATCTTAAACCACAGCCCAGGATGGACCTCAATACGGGTAACTGGATACAACACATCTGTGGCTTGTGGTCCATCCTGTCACTTTGCCCAGCATGTTCGTTCCAGCATTTCCCTCCAGCAGCATCTGGGTTGAGGCATTACACTTTCTTGTCTTGTCTCTTTAGCCTTTAAGCTGTCTTTAGCCTCTGGCACATTTCCAGCCTTCCCCCATTCCCCCCATCACCCCCATCTTTTATTAGAACATCCCTCATCTGGGCTTCACCTGATAATTCCTTGTGATGAGATTCACATCAGGCACCTCTCCACACTTATGCTGGCCCTTGGGATTTGCCCCGTGGATGAATGATCAGTCAATGCATTGATGGTTGGCATGGGCTCCTTTGAATCCTATCTTCCCAAGGTTTGTAATTCATTGCTGCCCTGAGTTGCTATGATGATCCCATTGGTGACCCAGGCCAGGCTAGCCGACATCCTTCAAGTTGACTCCATGTCCTGGTGACATGCCCCACACAGCCTTTGCTGGAGTGTTCCTCATTTACTGGCAGAATCAGCTGCTCTGTTCCAGGCTCACTCCTCTTGGCTTCAACCTGGAATCCACCATTTCTCCAGGAGCCCTGGTTCCCTTAGACACTGAGTTGAGTCCTAAGGGTGTCTATGCTGCTGGAGGGGAGTGTGTTTTCTTCTTGATCTCCTGGTGGACGAAGCTGGCCCCTCCAAGTACAGTCCACAGTCTTTCTCCCTGTGTGTGTATCCTGTCCTTCACAACAGGACCCTAGCTCTATCACCCCACAATCACCCACCTGCTCTGTCCTATGATACACTGAACATCATTTCAGGATGGTTTACCTGCACAACAAAAGCTAACAAGAGTGAGGAACTCTTTGCAATTCTCCCCCTGCCCCTGCCATACACTCTACAGAGACTGGGAGAAATTAGACAACAAATTAAATAGTTACAGTACAAATTAAATAGTTACAGTAAGAAATACATTGCATAAATGACCATTAGGGAAACAGTGAGTCCAGGGTATCCTAGACCACCAGGTCATTCTCTTCTTCTCCATCTCCAGGCTGCCTCAAATCATATTTTTAATGAGATTTTCATTGAGTTTTAAATCAGTGTTACAGCTTAGAGAGCAGTGAGTAAAAAAATGAACAGAATGAAATTACAAAGTGGAGACTATAATGGTCATTGGCTGCTGAAATCAGATTTTACTACTGTGCTGACTTGTTTTCAGGAGGCAGAAGATATGGTATATGCCCTTATTTTGAAATTGATATAAAATGTTAACAAGCTGTCAGGGGGCAGGGTAGAGGATCCTTTTTCAATGAATGTCCTGTTGCCCAATAAAGTTTATCTTTTCCTCTGGGCAATAAAAAAATGGTACAACTGAAATATAAGCATTCCTACAAAATCATTCCTAGTCTGATACTAATTCACAAAGAACTGAAGCAAGCAATTGGAGAACTCTGGGGAGACTGAGGTGTGGTGCGATGAGGGTCTGTTTCCCTTGGGTGATGAACCCACATGGAGGTTCTTCATGGAGAAAGCTCTTTGCTTTGCAATAGAAAACCTGGTGCCCAAATGCACCGCTGTTGCTGGCTTTCTCCTGAAATATGCACAGTCCCACGGGCACTGCTGCTGGATCCGGTTCTCTGAGATCGGTGCTGTCACATGGGTCTATGTCCTTGTTGGCACCAGCTGTGCAGTTCTCAGGCCTGGGCAATGACCTAATGTTTGCTGTCCTCTCCGTGTGCCCCATACCACTTGCCTACCTTGAGTCTAAAAGGATTCTGGAAGATTGTCAGATGCAGCCATAATAGCATGATCAGTTCTTCTGGAGTCACCCAGATTTAGCAAATAAGCCGTCATTTCATAGAACAAGGCTTGCTTTGCACGTTTTCATGAAGCTGATTTATCTCCAGCAGGTATGTTTTCTAATTTGAGGCTCTGATTTCAGTTGAGAGGTGACCTCTTGTCATCAATATTGACCACAAACACGAAACTCTACATGAAACCCACAGGAGGGTTTTGATCAGGAAATGCTTGAGCAGATTTTTCTAGAAGGTAGGTGTATGGCTCACCCCGACCAGCCATCTCTCCAGCTATGTATCCCACTATTCCATCACAGCAACGTATTTACATATTACATTCCCAGCAGCAGTACACAAGGGTTCCAATTTCTCCACATGAAAGACTTTTAAAAATATAAGATTATCTCTTCAGCTCCCCATACGATAATTTTCTCCTTCTCTCTTTTTCAACAATGGGTGTATTAAAAGCACCTATACTGATATTTCTTTTGCTTTCTATCCTGGTATATCAGCTTTCCTATAATATTCAGCGAGACTAAATAAAAATTTCAAATGGTGCTTTGGACTATGCTGATGAAAGTTACAACAAGGCTGATGGTAGAGACAGGTCATGAAGTAATGTGTACACAAACCAGGATGGTCTGGCTCATACCCTGCAGGGATTCTCTGAGAGACCCAAGATGTTCTACGGGACCCCATATGGCACTTCCCTCGCAGAGTCTGGAAACAAAGTCAAACAAATAATAACCAACTCACATCCTTTATTACCATGTCACTGATTTTCAAAACTTCTATGAACTGAAGAATGTCCTTGTCACATAGTGTTGTAAGCAGATCCTCAGCATGTAAACAGGGGGAAGAGTGGCTGAACTGACTCCCCAGGACGTGCAGCGACGTGGGTGGGAGATCCTCCCAGGCCTTCACTCTTTGTCCTCCCTGAGGAATGTCTCCAGAATGTGACTTGAAAATGAATACTCTACATCCAGGGTTGGCAGAGTATGGCCCATGAACGAAAGCTGGCCCAAGCTCTGCTTTTGTAAATAAAGAGTCTTGGAACACAAGGTGCCTAGAGGTGACACCGTCCCTGGCTTTCTTGGTGCCGGGGCAGCACTGAGTCCTCCGGCAGAGGCCACGTTGCCCACAAAGCCTGGAACATCTGCTCTCTGACCTTTACACGGAAAGTTTGCCAAGCTCCTTTCCAGAGTTTAGCTCGACTGACAGAGAGACAAGGACTCCTTATGCTCACCAGGGCTCAGGTCAGCCTGTCCAGAGACAGGGCGCTCAGACTGACCAGCTGGGACATGTTGGCCTTCGGTGGGAGGGGGAGCAGGTGTCCACAGCCCTCACCTCAGGTGGGAGACCCGTGGTTTCTTAAAGGGAAAAGGGTGCTGTTAGCAGAAAAAGGAAAGGACACCAGCCAAGGATAGCAACATAGGGAAATTGTCATGTATGTATTTAAAACAAGAGTGGGAAACTAGATAAATGAGTACTCAAACACATCTTCCTTTTTCTTTTCCTTTTTGATATTTCCCTTGTTTTAATCGTTGATTTATAGGAGAAAAAAAAGCCGAATCTTTAAATATAGGGTGCATTTTCTTAACAGAAACTGCATTACCAACTTGACCCAGTCTTTAAATGGAGTCAGGAGGAAGCAGGAAAGTCTTGGCCTGCAGGCATGCTTGTTTGCTCAATCATGTCTGACTCTTTGCTACCCCATGGACTGCAGCCTGCCAGGCTCCTCAGTCCACAGAATTTTTCAGGTGAGAATACTAGGGTGGGTTGCCATTACCTACTCCAGGGGAACCTTCCTGATCCAGGGCCCGAACCTGCGTCTCCTGTGCCTCCTGCATTGCAGGCGGATTCTTCACCTTGTGAGTTATCTCAGAAGCCTATTATCCACCTGACCCAGTCTTTAAATGTCTTCAGGAGGCAGTAGCAGTATCCTGGCCTAGACACTGTCAAGCACACAGCTTTCGACCCCAGCTGCCTGTGCTTTCACGGCTGAATCTGTGAGAAACCCCATGGTTCCACAGCTCCTGAATCCACTGAAAGTCAGAGGGCTGTCCTGCCCATCCCTAGCAATTCAACAAGCCTCAGCAGACCAGTCAAAATGTAAAGATACAATTAGAAATCTGAGCTGCATCTTCACCTCGTCCTGAAGTCAATGACACTGACCAGAATTTGATCAATATGGTTTGGCTAAGAGTTTTGCACACTCCCATTAAGAGAAATACCAACTCCTCTCATCGACTACTGCTCCAGGGTTTTCTGAGGTTGCCACGGCTTTCTGCAGGTTGCAGCTCAGAACCCTGCTGAGAGCAAGAAGCTCTCCCAGGAACCCAATATGCTGGTGACACTGCCATGGATGCTCACACTTGCTCTGCAGTCTGTAATACTCTAGGCCCTCTGTCTAGGACCCCTATCCCAGGGTCCCACAGAGTTCCGTTCTTGGGAGACAAAGAGAAATTTGAAAGGTAATCTGCTGGGAACGCCCTCCGGAAAAACGTTCATATTTTCTCCAGTGTTGTGTAATTAGCAGCCGCAGTTTCTTAGCCAAGTCGGAATTAGGAGGAAGGGACTTCCCTGTCACCCAGTGACAGCGTAAACTATTCATTCTTCCCTGTGCATGCATATGTAATATTTATGGGGTTTTACCTTCTGTATTGGTATGGTGGCCCAACACTGTAATAAAATATGGCATTCAGTTTGCTGACATTGCATGCAGTTTTTAAAGAAAATCCAGACATTTGTAGGATATGTTTGGAAGTGGATTGTTTCCACTGGTTTACAGGTGATGGTCAGCACTGCTGGAACTTTCCATTCACACAGGACCCTGAGGCCTAGAAGTTCCAATGCAGGGCACTGGCTGTGTAGACCTGGTGTCAGCAATGTCCCGGGTTCAACCCAGTTGTTGTGAGCTGAAAGCAGAGTGAAAACAAAACAAGGAAAAGAAAAAGGGCCGGATGGGCACCAGGGTGTGGGGGTCTCTGTCCAGAAGCACGTCCCAAATCGTCTCCTGGGCCTGCAGGGCAGAGCTGCCAGCACACCGCCTGCTTGTCCTCGGTGTGAGGGCCCCGTGGTGTCACCGGCAGATTCCGCAGTGTTGTGTGTGGAGTGTGTCACCATCGTCCCTACCCTGGTGAAGACCTCAGACTGTAGCAGACATTACTGTCACACTCAGCTACTGCTCACTGGTTTGAATAAACTTACTGAGGGAAACATTTTGCTCAGATAGATATAGCATAATATACATGTTTTCTAATTTCCTTTTTTCACTTGTTATTTTTAATAGCACCCATTTAAATAACATTTAAGCAGCATCATTTTCAGTGGCTACAGATTTTTCTTTCATAGAGCAAAACCACAATTTATTTTTTACTAATTCTGTTGTTGAACATCTTCTTGTCCATCTCTTCACTTATACTGAATTCTGAGAACAAGAAATTCTGAGTTACAAGTATGTCCACATTAGGGTTGCAACAGATTTTCAACCTATTGAATAGCTGAAAGAGAGCACTGTAACAATTCATATCTCATCTGTAGCTACCTTACATCTGTAATTATCTATTTTAACTTACTCTCCCATCACAGTAAAACCTTTCTTTAAAAAGGTGTGAAATAGCCTAAGCTTTGCCACAGCTTTCGTTAACTGATTTCCTGTTGCATGACCCTTAGAGCATTCTGAACTTTTGAGGTTATGAGTAATACTCTGAGGGACATCTGAGAAAGGAAATAAAATTTGTGGGGCACTTATCATGTAGTTTAGCCCATTTACGTTTCAGGCATTATCTCACTTAATGCCAAACACCCTCTGAGTCAGGAACTGTTACTGTTCTCTTCTCTCAGATGAACTGGAGGCCTGGAGAGGTTAAATGCTGCGCTCTTCGGAGCTCACACATGCTGAGATGGGAAGCTCCCCCGGCTCTTCACAACTCCAGACACTGAACCTTGACTCACAGTCACCCAGCGGGACAGAGGAGCCTGGCAGGCTGCAGTCCATGGGGTTGCCAAGAGTCAGACGTGACAAGCGACTCACACTGTCGCCGCCCACCCCCCCCCCCATCTTTGCGGTGCCATCGGTTGGTTAAGGAGCTCACACTGATATGTCCCTGCAGACCTCCAAGCCTCGAGGAACATCCAGAGCAGGTGAAGTCCTGAGTAAAAGGGGAAGCTTGTCCACGAGATGATGTCCTTGCGCTTGCGCATGTGCAGATGAGACTCCATAACCCAGCTACCCTCTCACACCCCGGCACCTAGGGAGTCTGCCCACTGCGCGTGCGGGGACTGCCGCATCCCGTGAGTAAGGCGAGCGTTACCTGCCTCCTGTCTTCACCGGTCTTTGTTTTTCTAGAACAGGAATGGAATATGGAGAATTTGAGCTGGCTGACCATGTAACAGTGTCCAGCTTGTGACTGAGACTGTAGAGTCGGTGAGGTTCTATCTGCACCTCAATTTCTGTTAATCTGAAATATCTGCTCGTATTCACTCAAGCCTTTAGTCTTTGAAGCCTGGCTCAGCAAGAAGGGCAGAAAGAGGGCTGAAAACTGGGTTCCTTGGATTGTGCTGTATAAAGGTACAGATGCAGGGATCTAGTCCATAAGGGAAATAACTAGTTGTTTATGCAGACTTGTCAGCTTTAGCCAGTCCCCACTCCACCATCCACCACCATCTTCCTGGCATGAGCTGGGTGCCAAGAACCTTGAGAAGGCTACGGAGTTTCCTGGGAGGCAGAACACCATATGCTCTTCTGTCCCACAGCTTGTTTTGCTTATTTTAGTTCATTCTTTTGATGTTTTTATCGTTGAATAAATAAATCACTATACAAGCCTTTTAAAGAGTGGGGCAGAGCCATGTTCATTCAATTAGAGTTGGAAAGAGAGAGAAGGACCTCCTGCTTTCTGATGTGTGATTGTGTGCTGTGTAAGCTGGAGCTGGGGTCACTGGTGCAGTCAAGGATTGGAAAGGAAGCCCAGGAAAGATCCAGACACATACTCTGCATCTAACAATTCTCTGACAGCTACCTCAGGTTCTTCTTCCCAAGGCTGAACAACCTTGAAGTCATCATAATGGTGGAAGTCACTGAATTTGGGGTCCTGTTACCCCTTGATTGCGAACATCTACTGGATCATCGAAAAAGCAAGAGAGTTCCAGAAAAACATCTATTTTTGCTTTATTGACTATGCCAAAGCCTTTGATGTGTGGATCACAATACTGTGGAAAATTCATCAAGAGATGGGAATACCAGACCACCTGACCTGCCTCTTGAGAAACCCGTATGCAGGTCAGGAAGCAACAGTTAGAACTGGACATGGAACAACAGACTGGTTTCCAATAGGAAAAGGAGTACATCAAGGCTGTATATTGTTACTCTGCTTATTTAACTTATATGCAGAGTACATGACGAGAAATGCTGGGTGGGATGAAGCACAAGCTGGAATCAAGATTGCTGGGAGAAATATCAATAACCTCAGATATGCAGATGACACCACCCTTATGGCAGAAAGTGAAGAGGAGCTAAAAAGCTTCTTGATGAAAGTGAAAGAGGAGAGTGAAAAAGTTGGCTTAAAGCTCAACATTCAGAAAACTAAGATCATGGCATCTGGTCCCATCACTTCATGGGAAATAGATGGGGAAACAGTGCAAACAGTGTCAGACTTTATTTTTTTGGGCTCCAAAATCACTGCAGATGGTGATTGCAGCCATGAAATTAAAAGACACTTACTCCTTGGAAGGAAAGTTATGATCAACCTACACAGCATATTAAAAAGCAGAGACATTATTTTGCCAACAAAGGTCCGTCTAGTCAAGGTTATGGTTTTTCTAGTGGTCATGTATGGATGTGAGAGTTGGACTATAAAGAAAGCTGAGCACCAAAGAATTGGTGCTTTTGAACTGTGGTGTTGGAGAAGACTCTTGAGAGGCCCTTGGACTGCAAGGAGATCCAACCAGTCCATCCTAAAGGATATCAGTCCTGGGTGTTCATTGGAAGGACTGATGCTGAAGCTGAAACTCCAATACTTTTGTCACCTCATGCGAACAGTTGACTCATTGGAAAAGACCCTGATGCTGGGACGGACTGGGGGCAGGAGGAGAAGGGGATGACAGAGGATGAGATGGCTGGATGGCATCACCGACTCGATGGACATGAGTTTGAGTAAACTCCGGGAGTTGGTGATGGTCAGGGAGGCCTGGCGTGCTGCAATTCATGGGGTCACAAAGAGTCGGACATGACTGAGTGACTAAACTGAACTGAACTGAACTGAACTACTTGTGGATTATTGAATAATTGGATTATTGTAAAAGTTTCAACCTTTAAGATTTTTCTCCATCAAATCCTTGGTTACCTTGCTGTTGGTTGTTAAAATATTATCTGGGACTTGCATTTCCTTCAGAATAAAGAAAAAGAAGCTGGATTTGACCTGCTGTCTAAAACTACCAAAAACAAGGCAAAATAGATGAAACATTGGTTTTCAAGATATTGGAAACCAGGCAATGAAGGACAGTGATCTCTGGCGATTGGAAACAAATACAGTGAGACTTAAAATATCCCTAACTTACCACCTTGACAGTGTTTCTAAGTCCCAGTGCTTGCAGAGGGCTTCAGAGAGAGCCCAGAAGACAGCCTGAGATGAAGAGACTGCGAGTGAGAACCCAGAAGGTAACTAATTGCTGGGTGCCATAGGCTAGAAAGTGAAAGTCACTCATTCCTGTCTGACTCTCTGAGACCCCAAGGGCTATACAGTCCATGGAGTTCTCCAGGCCAGAATACTGGAGTGGGTAGCTGTCTTTTCTCCAGGGGCTCTTCCCAACTCCTCCAGGGGATCTCCAGTGATCGAATCCAGGTCTCCAGGGTTGCAGGAGGATTCTTTACCAGCTGAGCCACCAGGCAAGCCCATAGGTTAGAAAGTTGCAGAGAAACAGAGAATTCCTGGATCTGCAGAGGGTCCACTGTGAGTAGTCAGTGAGTGCTATATATTCAGAAACTATCTGAGGCTGGGAAAAGAATCACCCAAAAGGGCTAAAAGGAGCAGCATTCAGCACTCACACATGTCAGGGACTAGTACGTGTTCCCACCAGTAGACTAGAAACCCCAATATCCATGGGTGATTAGGTAAACAAGCAGAAAAGTCTTGCCAAGTAGGAGAAAATTATTAATACCACCCAGACTGAACACTATTCCAGCTCCATTTAACCAATTTTACATTATTTGTTTTTAATTTTTTTTTTGGCCACACTGCACAGCATGTGGGATCTGAGTTCCTCAACAAGGAATCAAACTTGCACCCTCTGCAGTAGAAAGGCGGTGTCTTAACCACTAGACTACCAGGAATGTCCCTCCACATAACCAATTTTAAAAGAAAAGCTCTAAAGGATCCATCCAACAGTGTCCAAGTAACTAAACTGTCTCAAACAAAAGATGTAAATCAACAGATCAAAACTAACTTAGACCAGCACAGATGCTGGAATCAGAAGACAAGCATCTTAAATAGTCACTAGAACTGTATTTCATGTGTTGGAAAGTTAAGTAGAGAGATGGAATATATAAAAAATATTCAAATAAAAACTCTAGAGATAAAAATGTGCAAGATGAGAACTCTGTGAGTTGGCTGACAGACTGGACATTGCAGAATAAGTTTTAGTGAATTTGAAGACAGAGTGATAGAAACTACCCACAAAGAAATACAGAAAGAAACACACAGAGAATAGTGAACGACTACAAGGAGCAGAGTGACTTATGAGACAACTTTAAGATGCACAGTATATGTGTCATTGGTAAAACAATACAGGAAATTAATGAACCCAAAAATGTTTGTTTTGAGAAAATCAATAAAAATCGATAAGCTTTTAGAGAGATACAGAAAGAGAACACAAAGTTCAAGTCTCAGAAGTGAGTTCAGGGGGGAGGGGGGATCAGGATGGGGAACACATGTAAATCCATGGCTGATTCATGTCAATGTATGGCAAAAACCACTACAATACTGTAAAGTAATTAGCCTCCAACTAATAAAAATAAGTGGGAAAAAAAAAGAAGCGAGTTCAGTGGCATTGCTATAGATATTAAAAGAACACTAATGGAATGTTGTGAACAACTTTGTGCTAGTCAGTTTGACAGCTTAGGTGAAATTCACCAGTCCTTGAAACATATACAGTTATCAAGGTTTATAGAAGAGAAAATATCTAATCTAAATAAACTTATCGCTATTAAAAATTAGATTTATGGATAAAACGCTTCCCCCAAAGAAAAAACTACAGTGCCAGATGACTTCACTTTCAATAATTTAGGGAATAAATAATACAAGCACTACAGTAACTCTTATAGATAATTTAAAAAGAGAGAAATTTTCCAACCTCTCCCATGAGAGTTGCCTTGATATCAAAGCCAAAGACATTACAAGAAGACAGACCAGTAACAGTCATTAACACAGACAATGCTAAAGCTAGTTTGGATAAATCAAATCCAGCAATATATAAAAAGGATAATACATCATAATCAAGCAACCTCACACCAGGAATGCAAGACTGGTTTAACATTGCAAAATAATCAATATAATCCATCATATTAACAAGCTCATAATGAAAAACCATACAGTCATAACAACAGGTATAGCCATCCAATCTGATAAACATGGGACTAGAGGGACTCAGTCATCAATGTGGGAATCGAGGGGCATATTCTCAACTTGATGAAGGGCATCTATAACAAATCTACTGCTAACCTGATTCTTATTATTGCAAGACTGAGTGCTTGTCCCCAAGGTAAAGAACAAGTACATCCATTCACAGTCTTTCGATTCAACTTTGAACTGAAGGAATAGCCAGCAAAATAAGCAAGATATAGAAATAAAAAAATCCAGATTGGAATGAGAGATAAAACCGTCTTTATTCATGGATATCATGATCATCTATGTGAAAAATAAGAGCATCTACAAATAAGCCTCCAGACCTGATAAGCAAGTTAGTAATTTTGCAGGAAACAAGAATGATATACAACAATCAATTGTATTTTTGTACACTAGCAATGAATAATCAGAAATAGAAATTTTAAAATATTATTTTAACAGTATGAAAAATAGGAAATATTTTGGGCCAAATCCAACAAGAGATTTAGCAACCCATACATTGGAACCCACAAAAAAATTGCTGGAACTCATAGAAATAAAGAGTACCCAAATTGAGAAAAACATTTGTTCATAGTTTGGGGCACTTGATATTGCAAAGATAGTTTCAAAGTAATATCAATAATCTCAGTGGACATTTTTGCAGAAATTGACAAGTTCACTCTAAAATTTATACATCAAATCAAAGGGCTTAACATAACCAAAACAAAAACTGTAGTTTTTTGAAAGACAAAAAAATTGGAGGAATAACATTATCTGAACTCAAGATTCATTACTAACCTATAGTTTTTCCAGTAGTCATGTACGAATGTGAGAGTTGGACCATAAAGAAAGTTGAGTGCTGAAGAATTGATCCTTTTGAACTGTAGTACTGGAGAAGACTCTTGAGAGTCCCTTGGAAAGCAAGGAGATCAAACCAGTCCATCCTAAAGGAAATCAACCCTGAATATTCACTGGAAGGACTGATGTTGAGGCTGAAACTCCAATACTTCGGCCACCTGATGCAGAGCTGGCCCATTGGAAAAGACCCTGATGCTGGGAAAGATTGAGGGCTGGAGGAGAGGGGGTACCAGAGGATGAGATGGTTGGATGGCATCACTCATCAATGGACATGAGTTTAAGCAAACCCTGGGAGATAGTGAAGGACAGGGAAGCCTGGTGTGCTGCAGTCCATGGGGCTGCAAAGAGTTGAGCATAACTTAGCGACTGCACAACAAGAACAACAATAATCAACTGAGTATGATAGAAAAATAGATCAGTGGAACAGGATGACAGGATGGAATATCCAGAAATAGATACACACATATTTGGAGAACTAATGTTTTTTCAGGCAAGTGTTTATCAGGGTGTGCTAAGCAGGGGAGGTGAGAACAAGCAACAGGTTCACTTGCTTGCTCACTCACTGAGGAGGGACCAGCTTGCTCCCTGTATGGGGTGACGGTAGGGATGTGTTCAAGGATCAGGCCTGAGGGCTGGTTTAGGTGGTTTGCACATCCTTTTGTGGTGTTGTGTGCAAGGGTCATGCAGAGGGCCATGATTTTTCTCCGGGCTCTTCAGAGGTGGCAATTGGGTTTTTTAGTCTCGTTGTATCTTTTGTCCAGTATTTGCCCCAACTGTGCATACATGCAGTTATGCAAAGGCGATGCAGTGGAGGAAGAATAGTTTTCTCAATAAGTTGTGCTGGAATAATTGGATATTCTTATTTAAAAAAAAAGAAAAGGAGAACATCAAGCTATATTTTTACTTAAATGCAGCAATTAGCATGAAATGAGTCATAGACTTAAATGTCCAACCTAAAGCTATAAAACTTCTAGATGAAAAGCAGGAGAAAATTTTTGTGACTTGAGTCAGGCAAAGATCTCTTAGCTATAATAACACCAAAGCATAATCTAAAAAATGAAAAATTGATAAATTGAATTTAATCAAAATTGAAAACTTCTGCTCTTCCAAAGAAAGTGTCCATTCTCTTCTAAAGAGAATTGAAAAGACACAGACTGGGAAAAATATCTGCAAATCTTCTATGAGATAAAGGATTTATATCCAGAATATGTAAATATGTCTCAAACTCACTAATAGGGAAATTCAGTTAAAATTGGGCAAAAAATAGCAGATATTTTACCAAAGAAAATGTACATGTGGCATGGACATTTAAAACTATTCACTATTATTATTAGTTATTATGAACACGGACATGAAGTTGGTCAGACTGCAGGAGATGAGGGACAGGGAAGCCTGGCATGCTGCAGTCCATGCAGTCACGAAGAGTCTGTGTGACCGAACAACATTATGAAAATGCACATTCAAACCAAAGTGAAATACCACTACATACCTACTTAATGGCTAAATTTTAAAAGACTGAGATGGTTAATTTGATGTGTCCGTTTGGCTGGGCCATCTTGCTCAGATATGTAGTCAAATTTTGGATGCTTCTGTGAGAGTGTTTTGGGGTGAGGTTAAGATATTATATTGGTGGGCTTTGACTAATCCAATCAGCTGAAGGTCTGAATACAACAAAAGACCAACATCCTCCAAGCAAGAAGGAATTCGGAGCAGATGCCTCTGGACTTGAGCTGCAACCTCAGCACTTCCTGGATCTCCAGCCTGAGGCCCCAACCTGCAGATTTTGGACTTGCCAGTCTCCACAATCTCATGAGCCAATTCTTTCCAATAAATCTCTTCTTACATGTATACACACACCCTACTGGTTCTGTTTCCCTGGAGAACCCTGACGCATGACTAACCGCACCATGTGTTGGCAAGAGTGTGGAGCAGTTGGACTGCTCATACATAATTGATGGAAATGTAAAATAGTGCCAACACTTTGGAAAGCAGTGTGTCAGTTTCCTAAGAAGTGAAATCTTTATCTACCGTAAGATCTAGTCTTTCTGCTCCTAGGTTCTTAACCAAGGATAAAGCAAACACACATTCATGCACAAAAGCATAGGCAAGTATTCACAGCACGTTATGTGCAATCTCCCAGTACTGGAGAGAAGTCAGGCGTCCATCAACAGGTGAAAGGATAAAAAGAGTGCCATGTATCCACACAATGGATTTTTATCTTATTTTTTATTGATATAATTGCTTTACAATATTGTTAGTTTCTGCTGTACAATGAAGGGAATCAGCTACATGTCTACATATATCCCCTCCCTCTTGGACCTTCCTGCCCAACCCCCTCCACCCCACCCCTCTAGGTCACCACAGAGCAAGGATCTGAGCCCCCTGTGCTATACTGCAGGCTCCCATTAGCTATCTCTTTACACATGGTAGTGTATATATCTCAGTCCTAACCTCTCAATTCTTCCCAGCCCTCTCCCTCTCCTCCCTATCCACATGTCTTTTCCTTACATCTGTATCTCTATTCCTGTTTTGCAAATAGGTTCATCAACCTAAAAGTCCATTTTCTGACAAATGGATAAAGAAGATAGATAGAAAATAGAATATTATTCAGCCATTAAGAGGAATGAAATAAAGTCATTTGTAGAGATGTGAATGGACCTAGAGATTGTCATACAAAGAGAAGTCAGAAAGAAAAGAACATATCATGCATATTAATGCATATATATGAAATCTACAGTGGATTTTTATATAGCAATAAAAGGAATGAATTATTGGCATATGATTCAATATGAAGGAATCCCAATAATGATGAGCAAAAGAAGATGGAAAAAAATGCTTCATGATTAATTTTCCGTGAAAATTGCCTGCTTATGTATAATGATGGTCAGTGATTGACTTGAAATGTGGTGGCTAGAGCGGAAAGGAGAAATAGGAGGGAAGGATTTTGAAGGGACATGAAGAACCATTTGGAGCTCGTAGAAATGTTAGTACTTTGAGAGTAGTGATAGTTTAATAGTGTACACATATGTCAGAAATCATCAAATTCTAGTCTTTAAATTCAGTTCACGTATGCCAGTTAGACCCCAATAAAGGAGTTAAGCCAATGGTTTAAAGACAGTATTAGAAACAGCATCAGACTAAATTTTATTTATTTATTTATTTATTGTTGCAGACTAAATTTTAGTAGCTGAGTTCAGTGAGGATGAATGAGCTCAGGCCAGGACAGAGTTGGAGGGCCACAGGTGAGACAGCTCAGCAGAGCAGGCCCTCCAGCTTCAGGCGTTACTTGCCCATTCCTGCCAGCTGACTGCCCCAACCTTCCACCTCTGAAGGAGACTTTTATTCTGCAAGACCTAGCCTGGATGGACCGTTCTTGGTGAGGCTTTCTCAGTCCTGCTGGGTCTGCAGGGATCACCCTTTTGCATTCCCCAAACCCCTTTTCTATGCTGATAGTTAAACAAACTTACCCTGCTTTGTATTCATCTTTCCCCTGCTTTCTTCAAATAGATTACAAAACAGAAGGGATCCAGCCCACTGCAGCCCAACGCTTGGCAGACAGAAGGTGCTCATTACATGTTCATTGAATGAGTGAATGAAAACTTTATCTGCTCTGGGGTTTCTCTCAATAAACCATTTCTACAAATTCATTCTCTTCAGGAGCAGAGAATCCATCTGGGGAGTAGACACAGATACCCAAATCAGCACACCTTTATAATGCACCTGTCGCTCTCCTCTTTGGGGTGCATGGGGACAAAGAAAAGGCAGTCCTGTCCATGAAATGTTTGTGTTCTGAGAGGGGAAGAGCCCATCCTAAAATAGAGACCTCAGTCCTTGTCCTGCCATCCCTGCTGCTCCCGATGGAGGCTTCCCTGCATCCACTGTCCTAAGACCACTCACCCTCTGCTGGCTGACCCTGCTGCTTCTGCAGTCTCCTCCCTCCCTGCAGTGGGGCGCTTAACTGCCCTTCACATCCTTTCTCAGCATCCAGCTTCTCTTTCTATGAGTAGAGAGGACAGTTTCCCCCCAAAATCACTAGCATCCCCTTATTTCCAATTGTTTATTTGTGTAGCCAGTATTTAACAGCAGGTGGGAAGTGAGCCACATCCAGACAGTGTAATATGATAAATTTACCCTTCAGACTGTCAGGAGCTTCTGGGGCAACTTGGTCTCAGTTTGAGGAGACGAGAACAAGAGGATCCCACTGAGGGTTTTGCCAAATGTCTACACTCCAGGCCCAGGAATGGTCTCAGTTCTTTGCTCCAGTGAAGCAAAGCACATGCTCAATCTGTCTGTTGAGTAAATGGACAACATAAAAGATGAGCTGGGGAAGGCACCCATAGTTGAGTTTTGGCAGCCCGTCAGGATTTATCACCATTTCATAGGTTTGTGATAGGGGTCTTTTGCATACTTGTTCCTTTTTAATCTGAATATTAAATGATGTGTGTTTTCATCATTACTGTTGGGCAGGGAATGAGGTTTCCTACAACCGCAGTTCAGTTCAGTTCAGTCACTCAGTCGTGTCCGACTCTTTGTGACCCCATGAATCCCAGCACACAAAGCCTCCCTATCCATCACCAACTCCCAGAGTTTACACAAACTCATGTCCACCGACTCAGGTGATGCCATCCAACTGTCTCCTCCTCTATCATCCCCTTCTCCTCCTGCCCCCAAACCCTCCCAGCATCAGGGTTTTTTCCAATGAGTCAACTCTTTGCATGAGGTGGTCAAAGTACTGGAGTTTCAGCTCCAATGAACACCCAGGACTGATCTCCTTCAGGATGGACTAGTTGGATCTCCTTGCAGTCCAAGGGACTCTCAAGAGTCTTCTCCAACACCACAGTTCAAAAGCATCAATTTTTCGGCACTTAGTTTTCATCACAGCCCAACTCTCACATCCATACATGACCACTGGAAAAACCATAGCCTTGACCAGATGGACCTTTGTTGGCAAGGTAATGTCTCTGCTTTTTAGTATGCTGTCTATATTGGTCATAACTTTCCTTCCAAGGAGTAAGTGTCTTTTAATTTCATGGCTGCAATCACCATCTGCAGTGATTTTGGAGCCCAGAAAAATAAAGTCTGACACTGGTTCCACTGTCTCTCCATCTATTTGCCATGAAGTGATGGGACCAGATGCCATGATCTTAGTTTTCTGAATGTTGAGCTTTAAGCCAACTTTTTCACTCTCCTCTTTCACTTTCATCAAGAGGCTTTTTAGTTCCTCTTTACTTTCAGCCATAAGGGTGGTGTCATCTGCATATCTGAGGTTATTGATATTTCTCCCAGCAATCTTGATTCCAGCTTGTGCTTCATTCAGCCCAGAGTTTCTCATGATGTACTCTGCATGTAAGTTAAATAAGCAGGGTAACAATATGCAGCCTTGACGTACTCTTTTTCCTATTTGGAACCAGTCTGTTGTTCCATGTCCAGTTCTAACTGTTGCTTCCTAACCTGCATACAGGTTTCTCAAGAGGCAGGTCAGGTGGTCTGGTATTCCCATCTCTTGCAGAATTTTCCACAGTTTATTGTGATCCACACAGTCAAAGGCTTTGGCGTGGTCAACAAAGCAGAAATAGATATTTTTCTGGAACTCTCTCGCTTTTTCAATGACCTAGCGGATGTTGGCAATTTGATCTCTGGTTCCTCTGCCTTTTCTAAAACCAGCTTAAACATCTGGAAGTTCACAGTTCACGTATTGCTAAAGCCTGGCTTGGAGAATTTTGTGGGTTACTTTACTAGCGTGTGAGATGAGTACAATTGTGTGGTAGTTTGAGCATTCTTTGGGATTGCCTTTCTTAGGGATTGGAATGAAAACTGACCTTTTCCAGTCCTGTGGCCACTGCTGAGTTTTCCAAATTTTCTGGCATATTGAGTGCAGCACTTTCACAGCATCATCTTTCAGGATTTGAAATAGCACAACTGGAATTCCATCACATCTACTAGCTTTGTTAGTAGTGATGCTTTCTAAGGCCCACTTGACTTCACATTCCAGGATGTCTGGCTCTAGGTGAGTGATCACACCATTGTGATAATCTGGGTCATGAAGATCTTTTTTGTACAGTTCTTCTGTGTATTCTTGCCACCTCTTCTTAATATCTTCTGCTTCTGTTAGGTCCATACTATTTCTGTCCTTTATCGAACCCATCTTTGCGTGAAATGTTCCCTTGATATCTCTAATTTTCTTGAAGAGATCTCTAGTCTTTCCCATTCTGTTGTTTTCCTCTATTTCTTTGCATTGATCGCTGAGGAATGCTTTCTTATCTCTCCTTGCTATTCTTTGGAACTCTGCATTCAAATGGGAAGATCTTTCCTTTTCTCCTTTGCTTTTTCCTTCTCTTCTTTTCACAGCTATTTGTAAGGCCTCCTCAGACAACCATTTTGCCTTTTTGCATTTCTTTTCCATGGGGATGGTCTTGATCCCTGTCTCCTGTACAATGTCACGAACCTCTGTCCATAGTTCATCAGGCTCTCTGTCTATCAGATCTAGTCCCTTAAATCTATTTCTCACTTCCACTGTATAGTCATAAGGGATTTGATTTAGTTCATACCTGAATGGTCAAGTGGTTTTCCCTACTTTCTTCAGTTTAAGTCTGAATTTGGCAATAAGGAGTTCAGAATCTGAGCCATAGTCAGCTCCTGGTCTTGTTTTTGCTGACTGTATAGAGCTTCTCCATCTTTGGCTGCAAAGAATATAATCAATCTGATTTCAGTGTTGATCATCTGGTGATGTCCACGTGTAGAGTCTTCTCTTGTGTTGTTGGAAGAGGGTGTTTGCTGTGACCAGTGCGTTCTCTTGGCAAAACTCTATTAGCCTTTGCCCTGCTTCATTCCATACTCCAAGGCCAAATTTCCCTGTTACTCCAGGTGTTTCTTGATTTCCTACTTTTACATTCCAGTCCCCTATAATGAAAAGGACATCTTTTTTGGGTGTTAGTTCTTAAAGGTCTTGTAGGTCTTCATAGAACCATTCAACTTCAGCTTATTCAGCATTACTGGTTGGGGCATAGGCTTGGATTACCGTGATATTGAATGGTTTGCCTTGGAAAGGAACAGAGATCATTCTGTCATTTTTGAGATTGCGTCTAAGTACTGTGTTTCGGACTCTTTTGTTGACCATGATGGCTACTCCATTGCTTCTAAGGGATTCCTGCCCACATTTGTAGATATAATGGTCATCTGAGTTAAATTCACCCATTCCAGTCCATTTTAGTTTGCTGATTCCTAGAATGTCGACATTCACTCTTGCCATCTCCTGTTTGACCACTTCCAATTTGCCTTGATTCATGGACCTAACATTCCAGGTTCCTATGCAATATTGCTCTTTACAACATTGGACCTTGCTTCTATCACCAGTCACATCCACAACTGGGTATTGTTTTCATTTTGGCTCCACCCCTTCATTCTTTTTTTTTTTTTTAATTTAATTTATTTATTTTTTCAGTGGGTTTTTTCATACATTGATATGAATCAGCAATAGATTTACACGTATTCCCCATCCCGATCCCCCCTCCCACCTCCCTCTCCACCTGATTCCTCTGGGTCTTCCCAGTGCACCAGGCCCGAGCACTTGTCTCATGCATCCCAGCTGGGCTGGTGACCTGTTTCACCATAGATAATATACATGCTGTTCTTTTGAAACATCCCACCCTCACCTTCTCCCACAGAGTTCAAAAGTCTGTTCTGTACATCTGTGTCTCTTTTTCTGTTTTGCATATAGGGTTGTCATTACCATCTTTCTAAATTCCATATATATGTGTTAGTATGCTGTAATGTTCTTTATCTTTCTGGCTTACTTCACTCTGTATAATGGGCTCCAGTTTCATCCATCTCATTAGGACTGGTTCAAATGAATTCTTTTTAACGGCTGAGTAATATTCCATGGTGTATATGTACCACAGCTTCCTTATCCATTCATCTGCTGATGGGCATCTAGGTTGCTTAAAAATATGGAACGCTTCACGAATTTGCATGTCATCCTTGCGCAGGGGCCATGCTAATCTTCTCTGTATCGTTCCAATTTTAGTATATGTGCTGCCGAAGCGAGCACCCCTTCATTCTTTCTGGAGTTATTTCTCTACTGATCTCTGGTAGCATAGTGGGCACCTACCGACCTGGGGAGTTCCTCACAACCGCACCACACAGCAAATACACTCATCTCTAAACCTAGAGCCCTGGTCTCATCTATTTAATGTTCTCAGCCTGGCTTTCTGCAGCCAACATCCCATGGTTTTCACTTTACCCTGGGCTTCCCTGTTGGCTCAGACAGTAAAGAATCTGCCTGCAATGCAGGAGACCTGAGTTTGATATCTGGGTCGGGAAGATCCCCTGGAGGAGGGTGTGGCAACTCACTCCAGTATTCTTGCCTGGAGAATTCCATGGACAGAGGAGCCTGGTGGGCTGCAGTCCATGGCGTCACATAAAGTTGGACACAACTGAGCGACTAACATACTTTAAAATGCTGCATGACAGAGGAAGAAAATTTGCCCAAAAAAAAAAAAAAAAAAAAATCCAATCAATTCCCTCTAAGGGCAAAAGAAAAATATGCTATGGTGGTATTTGAAGCAGACCTTACTTTATAAACAATTATATTTCCATTTTAATTATCTTCTTGATGCATTTTCTCAGGTCGAAAATATGTCATCTGTGAGTGGATTCTTGGTGGCAGTCAACTGAAATGATATTTTAAATATAGGCAACATTTAGGTAATAAATATAGCCTGCTGTGTGTGCTCAGAATAATAACAACATAAAAATCTAACCACTTTATTAATTACCATCAAGTATCAAATACCATAATTTTTACATCCAGGGAAAATTGTCTGCCAGTGTTAATCTTTTAGTTAAAATATTTTTAGCTTAAGTCAAAGATATCCATAACTCGATTAAAAAAAAACAGAGGTATTTTTCTTGTATTATTCAATTTGGAACCCACAGATGTAATTAGAGGTTTCAAATGAAATATTTGTTGTTGACATGAGATCCAGAGGGAAAAGTTCTGGGTAAAATGAACATTTCTGACACTTGTGAGCAAAGGGAGAAACTTCATTTTGGTAAAGAACATTATATTGAACATTCTTCCATGAGAATTCAGAGATTTGCTCTCATTTTCTCCTTCTAATCAAATTGCAGTTTGTATATGTGGTGTTGTAATTTAAAATAAGAAATACATCGTTAGTCTTCATTGTTTCTGCACTTAACTCCTAAAACCCTTGTAATTTCTTCTAGAATCTTTTGTTAAAATATTTAGCTTTGTTCCTGGTTCCTGAGATAGCTTCAGAGCAATACAACTGAAATGGGTGTCTATTGTTATTGACATGACCGGCACCTTTCAATCACATCTTAGTTTGTGTTGGACTTCCCTTGTGGCTCACCGGTAAAGAATCTGCCCACAGTGTGAGAGATGAGGGTTCAATCCCTGGGTCAGGGAAACCCCCTGGTGGAGGAAATGGCAACCCACTCCAGTATTCTTGCCTAGAAAATTCCATGGACAGACAAGCCTGTCAGACTGAAGTCCATGAGGTCGCAAAGAGTCAGACAGGACTGCATGCAAGCATATTAGTTTATGTTAATGAGGTACCTTTGGGAAAGCCCATAAGGGTGGAGGACTGGTTGCCAGGTAACCAACCAAGTGATTAGAATGTTGGAACTTTCAATGTCATCCCCTCCTCCAGGGAGAGGAGAGGGGCTGAGACTGAGTCTAGTCACCAATGGCTAATAAGTTAACCAGCCATGCCTGTGTAGTGAAGCCTTATTAAAAACCCCTAAAGGGTGGTGATCAGACAGCTCCTGGGTTCAGTGAGAATGTGGAGGTACAGGGAACATGCATCTGGAGGGCACAGAAGTTCTGTGCCCTTCCCCCACCCCTTGACCTATTCATCTTTTCCATGTGGCTATTCCTGAGTCACATCCTTTTATAATAAACTAGAATTGAGTAAATAGCATGGTTCTCTGAGCTCTGTGAGCCACTTTAGCAAATTAATTGAACCTGAAGAGGCTTTTATGGGAACTTCCAATTCATAGTCAGAAGCACAGAGGACCACCTGGACTTGCAACTGGCATCTGAAGGAGGGGGCAGCCTTGTGGGACCTGACATGGTAGTGTCATAAGTAGGTTACACTGTAGGATATCCACTTGGTGTCACAAAACCCTGAGGAATTAAGTGAGAATAAGGTTGAGATAATCAAGAAATCACTGGAGCATCAGAGCATCCTCACCTTAGAGTCTCATGCCACCACAAGTTGGTCACAGAAAGAGTTAGATTAACACTAGGTCACTTGCCAACCTTAAGAGAACGTTGGTGCAATGAGGTGCACTGTAAAACACCACATAATCCCAATGCAATGGCACATCCTTCTTAGGTATTAATTTGACTCCAAGAGGCCTAAGGCTTAGCTAAAGAAATGGTATCCATCAGTTCCAAAGAGCTAAGCACAACGCATTCCAGCTCACCTGCTAATTTTAGGTCTAAGATCTCTAGTCTCCAAAGGTGTAGATATCTATGAAAATGTCAAAGTGTTACTAATATCAACCTAAGATGATAATGACCATTATGGGGAATGTTTTAACAAGACAAGATCATTCACTGAAGAAGTGCACTTGAAAGCAAGTGTTCCCCAAGCACACACACAGAATGGGGCACCTGTTTGAATTAGGATGCAGAAGCATCCAAAAGTCTTCAAGATTCCAAAATATCTTCACTGAAAAATTCATTGGAAAATGTTAATGAAAAATTAAAAACACAAGAGGTACCTGAAACAAAAGACAATAAGACTGACATGACTGCTCCAGATCCCCTCTATCCTCCTCTACCTGAGTAGTAGTTGTTCAGTCACTCATGTCCAACTCTTTGTGATCCCATGGACTGCAGCACACCAGGCCTCCCTGTCCATCATCATCTCCCAGAGTTTACCCAAACTCATGTCCATTGAGTCAGTGATGCCATCCAACCATCTCATCCTCTGTCATCCCCTTCTCCTCCTGCCTTCAATCTTTCCCAGCATCAGGGTCTTTTCCAATGAGTCAGCTCTTTGCATCAGGTGACCAAAGTATTGGAGTTGCAGCTTCAGCATCAGTCCTTCCAATGAACACTCAGGACTGATCTCCTTTAGGATGGACTGGTTGGATCTCCTTGCAGTTCAAGGGACTCTCAAGAGTCTTCTCCAACACCACAGTTCAAAAGCATCAATTCTTCGGTGCTCAGCTTTCTTTATAGTCCAACTCTCACATCCATACATGGCCACTGGAAAAACCATAGCCTTGACTAGATGGACATTTTTGGCAAAGTAATGAATCTGATTTTTAATAAGCTGTCTAAGCTGGTCATAACATTCCTTCCAAGGAGTAAGTGTCTTTTAATTTCATGGCTGCAGTCACCATCTGCAGTGATTTTGGAGCCCCCAAAAATAAAGTCAACCACTGGTTCCACTCTTTCCCCATCTATTTGCCGTGAAGTGATGGGACCAGATGCCATGATCTTAGTTTTCTGAATGTTGAGCTTTAAGCCAACTTTTTCACTCTCCTCTTTCACTTTCATTAAGAGGCTCTTTAGTTCTTCTTCACTTTTTGCCATAAGGGTGGTGTCATCTGCATATCTGAGGTTATTGATATTTTTCCTGGCTATCTTGATTCCAGCTTGTGCTTCATCCAGCCCAGCGTTTCTCATGATGTACTCTGCATATAAGTTAAGTAAGCAGGGTGACAATATACAGCCTTGATGTCCTCCTTTTCCTATTTGGAACCAGTCTGTTGTTCTGTGTCCAGTTCTAACTGTTGCTTCCTGACCTGCACACAGATTTCTTAAGTGGCAGGTCAGGCGGTCTGGTATTCCCATCTCTTTCAGAATTTTCCAGTTTTTTGTGATCCTTGCAATCCAAGCGACTCTCCAGAGCCTTCTCCAGCACCACAGTTTGAGAGCATCAATTCTTCGGTGCTCTGTTTTTTTTTTTCCCCAGCTCTCACATCCATACATGACTATTGGAAAAACCACAGCCTTGATGATACAGACGCTTGTTGGCAAAGTGATGTCTTTGCTTTTTAACACACTGTCTAGGTTTGTCATAGCTTTCCTGCCAAGAAGCAGTATCTTCTAATTTCATGGCTACAAGTCATCATCTGCGGTGATTTTAGAGCCCAAGAAATCTGTCACTGCTTCCACTTTTCCCCTTCTATTTGCCATGAAATGATGGGATTAGATGCCATGATCTTAGATATTTTAATACTGAGGTTTAAGCTGGCTTTTTCATTCTCCTCTTTCACCCTCATCAAGAGGCTCCTTAGTTCCTCTGTTGATATGGATGATACTGTACCAACAGCTTGTAACTTGATTCCACCTTGTAACTCATCCAGCCTGGCGTTTCATATGATGTGCTCTTCATATAAGTTAAAAATAAACAGGATGACAATAAAGAGCCTTGTTATACTCCTTTCTCAATCCTGATCCAGTCAGTTGTTCCATACAGAGTTCTAATTGTTGCTTCTTGACCCACATACAGGTTTCTCAGGAGACAGGTAGGATGTCTGGCATTCCCGCCTCTTTAAGAGTTTTCCACAGTTTGTTATGATCCACACAGTCAAAGGCTTTAGTGTGGTCAATGAGACAGAGGTAGATGTTTTTCTGGAATTCCCTTGCTTTCTCTGTGATTAAGTGAATGCTGGTGATTTTATCTCTGGCTCCTCTGCCTTTTCTAAATCCAGCTTGAACATCTGGAAGTTCTCGGTTCAGATAATGCTGAAGCCTAACTTGAAGGACTTTGAACATAACCTTACTAGCATGAGAGATGACTACAGTTGCCTGGTGGTTTGAACATTCTTTAGTACTGCCCTTCTTGGGAATTGGGATGAGGATTGACCTTTTCCAGTCCTGTGGCCACCGCTGTGTTTCCCAAATTTGCTGACATATTGAGTGCAGCACTTTAATAGATTAATCTTTTAGGGTTTTAAATAGCTCTGCTGGAATTCCACCACCTCCACTAGCTTTATTGGCAGCACTGTTTCCTAAGGTCCATTTGACTTCACACTCCAGAATGTCTGGCTCTGAGTGAGAGACTTCACCATCATGGTTATCCAGGTTATTAGATCTTTTTTGCACAGTTCTTCTGTATATTTTTTCCATCTCTTCTTGATCTCTTCTGCTTCTACTAGGTCTTTGCCATTTCTGTCCTTTATTATGCCCATCTTTGGATGAAATGTCCCTTTGATATTTCCAATTTACTGGAAGAGCTCTCTAGTCTTACCCTTTCTGTGGTTTTCCTCTATTTCTTTGCATTGTTCACTGAAAAAGGTCTTCTTGTCTCTCCTGCTATTCTCTGGAACTCTACACTGAGAAAGGGTGTACCTTTCTCAAAAAAAAGGAGGGAGAAATGGAAAGGTACCTGAATACTCACATTGTATACTTCTCTATCTAGACTGCCTTTCAACTCTGAAGAGACTATTAAACACATTTTAATAAAAGCAGCTGAGGCTGTAGGAGATCCTCCTGAAATATCTTTCATTCCTCTGTCAAAGACAAAACTATGGGAATTTTCTAAGCCCAGGGAGGATCCACTAAAGTTTTCTGAAGAATTTAGAATCCTTATCAGAGTCTATGACCTTGGACTGCCTTTGTCAGCTTATGCCCATGCTGGTGTGCCTTGAGAAAGTCCCAAAATGGGTACAAGAAGCAGAATGGTGCAATTCTGAGGATAACATTGGAGAACCCATGTTCAACACGCCCCTCTTATGGACTGGGAAAGCTGACAGATAGCAACGACTTTTCAAAGCCATTCTTAATTTTCCCCTGCCTGCCGTGATTGGTTTATGACTCAGACATGCCAAAAAAAAATATACAGAGGAGTCTGTGTTAGACTCATTGTATTAAAAGTCCACCTGGAAGGACTCTTCCTAAGGTATCCTGGGTTTCGTATAGTAGATGGAGTTACCCAGCCTGCTCCAGTAGCTTTATTTGTAACTGGATTATCGCCTGAGATTAGTGGATTTTCAAAAGGCAGAAAATAGGATGAGAAGCCACCAGTCTGACTGAACTCGTGACCACAGCTAAGCACTTTGAAAGAACTTTGGAGAAGGACCACAAACAAAAATCTTCCAAGTTGCTAACTTCACAGCTGCGACAGCTCCAAGGCCAGGCACCTAAAATGACACTAGGTGTGTTATACCCTCCTGGGGGTCCATCATCAAGGTGCTTGTCCAGGAGTTGCTGTCTCATTTGTAATCCACTGGGACACTGGAAAAAAATTTTCCTCAAAGGTCTTATGCAGATCCTTCCACACCAACTCAAATGCCCCATATCTGCCCCTGAAAGAGGCCCCATATGGCTCTGTCTCAGAATTCTTGAGACTCTGATGGCTTGTCCTGTAAACAGCTATGAGAGAGGCCTTTAACCAGGCCAGGGGAAACTAAAATTAAAGTCAAAAGAGAATCTTGCCAAATTCTAGTAGATACTGGAGCTACACTCTCTAAACCTCACTCTCATAGAGCAAATTCCTCAGGGTGAAAAAGAAGTTTCCATAGTGGGGTAAGAAAATTCAGAGGGAGTTTCTGTCTCAACCAGTACAAATGGCCCTGGGACCTGTCAATGAAAAGAGTTCTCTTTTGCTCTGTAACACAGCTCCAGTGAGTCCACGAAACAGAGATCTCCTTTCCAAACTAGAATATCCTGACCAACCTGAACCTGATCTACATTCCTTTCAACCTGTCCTTGATATAGAAGAGGAAGACTTTCAGAAAAGATCCCTAATTTAACCACAACTTCTGCAGGCTACTAACATTGAGAGAAAAAAAGTGTAGAACCTATAAATACTCAGTTAGACACAACTAAACCTCTTTCCAACTGCCTCAACAGCTACTAAAACCCAAAGCCATACAAGACCTCAGCGCAAGAATAGAAGAGCAATTCACCCATGGGCTGATCTTTCCCTGCATTAGTTCCTGTGACTTGTTGACCTTGCCCATCTGGACACCTAATGGGAGGGGATAGTGAATTGTCCAGGATTTGAAGTCTGTTAAGGAAAAGAAGAAAGAAAGTGCTAGTTGCTCAGTCATGTCTGATTCATCGCCACCCATGGACTGTAGCCTGCCAAACTCCTCTGTCCATGGAATTCTCTAGCAAGAATACTGAGTGGGTTGCCCTTCCCTTCTCCAGGGGATCTTCCTGACCCAGGGAACGAACCTGGGTCTCCTGCATGGCATGCAGATTCTTTACCATCTGAGCCACCAAGGCAGAATCTATTAACGAGATAGTTCTTCCCCATTTCCCAGTTGTTCGGAACCAAACACTCTTTTGTCACCAGTTCCACCAGAATCAGAATGGTTTCCTGTTGTGGACCTTTGTTCAGTCTTCCTGAACATCCCTGTAGGTCCTGACAGCCAAGATCTGTTTGCTTCCACTTGGAATAATCAGCATTGTGCATAGACAGTTACGCTTCAAAGGTTCACCAAGGCCCCTGCTTATTTCTCCCAAGTGTCCCACTGAGATGTAAGCAGCCTCCAGACCCCAGGACATCAACCCTCTAGAGCACTTGGATGACTCTCGTGCATCGTGGGTGACCTATGTGCAGAGAGGCCCATTTATGAATTCCATGTATTTGCTGAGACAGCTGGAAAGGGACATAAAATCTCTAAAGAAAAAGTACAATGATCTCTAGACAGTTTTGATTAGCTCGGTCATCATCTAACTGCTGAAGGAATCGAGTCGTCTCCAAAAAGAATGAAGCTGATCCAAGAAGCCTGTATGCCACAACTCAGCGACAGCTTCAGGGCTTCCTAAGCCTGCCTGGCTCTTGGAGACTGTGGGTTCCTGATTTTCTTTATGGACTCACCTTGGAAAGACAATCTTGAGCTGGTCTTTATAAGACCAAGAAAGGCAGGATAAGAACCACCTGCTCTAGGGCCACCCAGCTATTCCCAACTGCTTACCCCAGGGACTGTAGCCCACCAGGCTCCTCTGTCCATGGGATTCACCCAGCAAGAATACTGGAGGGGGTTGCCATTTCCTCCTCCAGGGGATCTTCCTGACCCAGAGATCAAACTCGCATCTCTTTTGTTTCCTGCATTGGCAGGCAGATTCTTTACTGATGCACCACCAGGGAAGCCCACTGCTCACCTTAATAAGTTATAAAAGAGATAACAGAGCCTTGGGGATGTTCACACAGGAAAGCGGCAACGAGCACCAGCCCTTTGCCTATTGCAGCACACAACTGGATTCGGTTGCTCACGCCTGTCAAGCTGACGGAAGGTGCTGTAACAGAGTTAGGAGAAGCCTCAGAGGATTGGATCTTAAGAAATGACATTGATTTACAAACTCCACATGCTGTCCAAAGTCTCCTGAATAATAAATTGACTCAACATTTCTGTTTCTCTGCCAGCAGGTTAACTTCCTATGAGACCTTTCTGCTTTCACTACCTAAGCTGCATCTGAACTGGTGTAACATTCTTAGCCCTGCTGTGTCCGTGTCTCTCCCTGACTAAGGTGAGCTTCAGGACTGTGAGATAATAATGTCCAATTTTTGGACCCCAGGGCCTGATTTGTGAGACTAATCTCGATTTAATTTTGTCTGTTGCTGAGTCAGACTGTAAGAATGGGAAAGGGAATTTCCAAGCTGGTTAGGCTGTTATTACCCAACATGCACTGCTTGAAAGGGGAAATCTCCCACAAGTTCAATCAGCCCAAGGAGCAGAGATGCATGCCCTTCTCTGAGCTGCCAGTTTGCAGGACAATGTTTATACTGACAGCCCGTATGCCTTAAGGGTCATCCATGATTTGAGGATGTTACAGAAGTAAAGAAGTTTTCTTTCATCCTCTGAGACCCCAGTGAAAAACAGGCAGCAGGCAAATGACCTTCTTACTGCTGTTCTTTTACCTTCTGAAATTGCTTTTATTGAAACTGAGGCTCCAACTAAAAAAGACTGAACTTGACTATGAGGGCATCACTCTGACTGACCTTCATACAAAGGCAGCAGCAACAGAGTCTGTAAATGTGGTGGCCCAGGTGGATGAAGTCCATTTTGTCTCTGCAAAAGAGGACCCCTTGTTGCCAGACTTTTGCTTTTCTTATATCCTTGTAACATGGCTATAGTCTGTGCCTGAGTCAGAGAAATTAAGATGGACCAACAATAGCTGTCAATTCAATGAAGTCAGTGATGTGGGAAACATAAGCCACTTGATTCCTACCAGCTTCCTGGTAAACCCCACTGTTACTAGTTTTTGCCTTCCTTCACCCACCAAGGTGCCACTGTTGCTGTTCACCCACTAAGTCATGTCTGACTCTGTGATGCCATGGACTGCAGCATGCCCTGGCATGCTATGGCTCCCCTGTCATTTACAGTCTTCTGGAGTTTGCTCAAATTCATGTCCATTAAGTCAGTGATGTTATCTAACCATCTCATCCTCTGCCACACTCTTCTCCTTTTGCCTTCAAACTTTCCCAGCAACAGGGTCTTTTCCAATGAGTCGGCTCTTTGCAACAGGTGGCCAAAGTATTGGCACTTCAGCTTCAGCAGCCGAATAAGTGTTCCTTCCAATGAATATTCAAGGTTGATTTCCTTTAGGAATGACTGATTTAATCTCTTTGCTCTCCAAGAGACTCTCAGAATCTTCTCTAGCAATACAATTCGAAAGCATCAATTCTTTGTCTCTCGGCGTTTTTTATGGTCCAACTCTCACAAACCCATACATGGCTACTGGAGAAACCATAGCTTTGATTCTATGGACCTTTGTTGGCAAAGTGGTGTCTCTGTATTTTAATATGCTGTCCAGGTTTGTCATAGCTTTCCTTCCAAGAAGCAAGTGTCTTTTCATTTCATGGCTGCAGTCACCATCCACAGTGATTTTGGAGCTCAGGAAAGTAAAATTTGTCACTGCCTCCTCCTTTCCCCCTTCTATTTGCCATGAAGTGATGGGACTGGATGCCACGATCTTAGTTTTTTTGAATGTTGAGTTTTAAGCCAGCTTTTTCACTCTCCCCTTTCACCCTAATCAAGAGGCGCCTTACTTCCTCTTCACTTTCTTCTATTAGAGTGGTATCACCAGCATATCTGAGGTTATTGATATTTCTCCTGGAAATCTTGATTTCATTTGTGATTCATCCAGTCCAGCATTTTGCATGATGTACGCTGCATAGAAGTTAAATAAACAGGGTGACAATATACAGCCTTGTCGTACTCCTATTCCAATTTTGAACCAGTCTGTTACTCCATGTCTGATTCTGTTGCTTCTTAATTGACATACAGGTTTCTCAGGAGATGGGGAAAATGTTCTGGTATTCCTATCTTTCTAAGAATTTTCAACAGTTTGTTGTGAGTCACACAGTAGAAGGTTTTAGCATAGTCAATGAAGCAGATGTTTTTCTGGAATTCTCTTGCTTTCTCTATGATCCAATGAATGTTGTCAATTTTATCTTTGGTTCCTCTGCCTTTTCTAAACCCAGCTTATATATCAGGAAGCTCTCGATTCAAGTACTGCTAAAGCTTAGCCTGATGGATTTTGAGCATAACCTCCCTAGGATGGGAAGTGAGCACAATTGTCCGGTAGGTTGAGCATGCTTTAACATTGCTGTTCTTTGAAATTGAGATGAAGACTGATCTTTTCCTGTTCTATGGTCACTGCTGAGTTTTCCAAATTTCTGGCATATTGAGTGCAGCCCTTTAACAGCATCATCTTTTAGAATTTGAAATAGCTCAGCTGGAGATCTATCACCTCCTCTAGCTTTGTTCATAATGTTGCCTCCAAAGGCCTGCTTGACTTCAGACTCCGGGATGTCTGACTCTAGGGGAGTGATCACACTATCGTGGTTATCTGGGTCTTAAGACCTTTTCTGTAGAGTTCTTCTGTCTATTCTTGCCGCCTCTTCTTAATCTCTTCTGCTTCTGTTAGGTCCTTACCATTTCTGTCCTTTATTGTGCCCATCCTTGAATGAAACTTTCCCTTGGTATCTCCAGGTTTCTTGAAGAGATCTCTAGTCTTTCCCATTCTATTGTTTTCCCCTATTTCTTTGCCCTGTTCACTTGAGAAGGCCTTCTTACCTCTCCTTGCTGTTCTCTGGAACTCTGCATTCCTTTCTCCTGTGCCTTTTACTTCACTTCTTTTCTCAACTATTTGTAAAGCCTCCTCAGACAATCACTTTGCCTCCTTGCATTTCTTTTTCTTTGGGATGGTTTTGGTCTGCCTCCTGTACAGCGTTATGAACCTCTGTCCACAGTTCTTCAGGCACTCTGTCTGTCTATTAGATCTAATCCCTTGAATGTATTCATCATGTTACCTCCACTGTTTAATCATAAGGGATTTGATTTAGGTCATACCTAAATGGTCTAGGGATTTTCCCTACCACCTTCAAGATAAGCCTGAATTTTGCAATAAGGAGCTCATGACTAGAGCCACAGTCAGCTCCAGGTCTTGTTTTTGCTGACTGTATAGAGATTTTCCATCTTCTGCCACAAAGAATACACTCAATCTGATTTTGGTGTTGACCATCTGGTGATGTACATATGTACAGTCATCTCTTGTGTTGTTGGAAGAGGGTGTTGGCTATGACCAGTGAGTTCTCTTGACAAAACTCTGTTAGACTTTGCCCTGCTTCACTTTGTACTCCAAGGCCAAACTCACCTGTTACTCCAGGTATCTCTTGACTTCCTACTTTAGAATTTCAATCCCCTATGATGAAAAGAATGTGTGTTAATTCTAGAAGGTCTGGTAGTTATTCATATATCTGGTCAACTTCAGCTCCTTTGCCATTAGCAGTTGAGGCAGAGACTTGGATTACTGTGATGTTTTGCCTTGGAAATGAACTGAGATCATTCTGTCATCTTTAAGGTTATATCCAAGTATTGCATTTTGGACTCTTTTGTTGTCTATGAGGGCTACTCCATTTCTTCTAAGGGATTCTTGCCCATAGTAGTAGATATAATGGTCATCTGAATTAAATTTGCCCATTCCCATCCATTTTAGTTCACTGATTTCTAAGATGTCGATATTCACTCTTTGCCATCTCATACTTGACCACGTCCAGTTTATCTTGATTCCACGTCCCTATGCCCTATTGTTTGTTATAGCCTTGGACTTTACTTTCACCAGCAGACAGCCATAACCAAGATAGCCCAGCCTCTTCATTCTTTCTGGAGCTATTAGTAATTGCCCTCTGCTCTTCCCCAGTAGCACATTGGACACCTTCTGACCTGGGGGCTCTTATTCCAGTGTCACTTTTTTTTTTTCTTCTTTTCATGTTGTTTATGGGGTTCTGGTGACAAGGATACTGGAGTGGTTTGTCATCTCCTTCTCCAGTGGACCACATTTTGTCAGAACTCTTCACTATGACCTGTCTGTTTTGGGTGGCCCTGCATGGCATGGCTCATAGCTTAATTGGGTTATGCAAGCCCCATCCTGACAAGGCTGTGGTCCATGAAGGGGATGGTACAATTGATATGACTCAAATTATGAATAAACATTGGTGGGGGGACTTCTATAAAATTGCAAAAGTAATTTACTACTGATATCTGACTTGTCAGGCCCATAATCCTGGAAAATCTTTTTTGTCCCCAGAGGCCTCAGACCTCCTCCCTCTGGACCCGATGGCACCTGCAGCTGGATTCATTCAAATGCCACTCAGGGATGACTGTCAATATGTTCTTATTGTTGTGTGTATGTCTTCCAGATCAGCTGAAGTCTTTCCCTGCTGCAAGGCTGAGGCTTTCACAGTGGCAAAGAAATTGTTAGAAAATGTGTTTTCCACTTGGGGTTTACCACAATCTTCAGTGATGGAGGCATCCACTTTCCTGGGAAAATCATACCAGCCTGACCCAATTCCTTGCAAATGTCTTGGAATTATCACTGTCCCTTTCACTTGCAATCATCAGGCAGGGTCACAAGCAGTTTGTGCCCAGACAGGACTTGTCTTTGTGGTGGTTATCACTCCCCATTAGGCCTATGAATGCCTAGTTGTTGCTACCTGACCGGGCCATGACTGCACCCCTAACTGTCCACTATCAAGGTGAGACACCTCATTGGTCAGCTCCCCTGGATTTACATTGCTCGATCAGAAAGGACCTACTCAGGGGTCTTCATGGTTCAGAGTTTGCTCCTTCCGGCAGGTCCCCACCTGCCTGGCTCGGGGTCAGTGCTGGGAGTAAGATCAAGAATCTCTCCTAAACTCTTGAAGATAGTGCAGAATCTGCCAACAAAGATTCTTAGACTCCCTGCCAAGATTGTTCTGGTCATAGGACAGTCCCTGTCGTCTTTTAACTGAAGAAGGAGGTGTCTGTGCTGTGGCCAGTTACCACCTGTTGTACTTGGATTGACACTTCTGGGGAAGTTGAGACTCAGCTACGCAAGACCACTGAACAAGCTACTTGGCTGAAGAGAGAGACTCCTTTGGTGGGTCTTTCTTTGACTTGTGTGATTTGATTGGCTTTGTCTTAGGGCCATGGCTCCAAAGTACACTGCACACATTATCTGGTTTATAATAATCACAATAGTCTCTCTGGTGCACTGTATGTTCTCAAAAGCTTCAAAAGCTGCTTGGTAGCTACCAACCACCAAATAGATAACCTCCCTAAGTCTGGAACATCAGAAAGTGGATGAATAGAATGACCAATTTTTTTTTAAAAAGTGTAAATCTGAAGTTGAGACCTATGAAAACCACAGTGACTCAGCAAAAAATCAATCATGACCTGTGACCCCCACACAAGGATCAGCAAAAGCTGTAAAAACTTCAGAAGAATATCTGGAGGTGACACTGATGTCTTAGATTTTTATCACATTTCTCAGTTAAGCTGAAAGTCTCATCAAAAGGGGGGAATTGTTTAGAAAGAGACAACAGGTCCCAAATGGAGTCACTCATGCTAAGCAAACATCACCAAACTGAAACTTAATAACTAACTTAATTACAGATTCAGCTTCTCCCAGGAGTGGAATCTCAAAGCAGTCCGTCTGGAATCACTTAGTCATCACAGGTGAGGTTATCTGCCTGCTAGAACCTTGAGGTCCCCTAGGGGCAGATGACCTTGCCACAGAGGATCTCCTCTCTGCTAGTCACTTCTTTGTCATGCCACCTTCTGCTTGTCAACAGCTTTCATTCTGTACAGTGCCTCAGAACTCCTAGTATTGGCCTAACTCATGAGTCATTGAATAAAGCCAATTGGATCTTTAAAATTTATCAGTTGAATTGTATTTTTTAACAGCATCTAAGTTGTTTGCTACATGAAAATTACCATCAGAATCTTACTTTCACTTGATGATCCATTTCAAATGAATTTGTCATTCCTAGAGCAATGATGAACCAAGACCCTTCTGTGTACGTGGTCCAAGGTCTCATGAGACAGGAGGTCTAGTCTGTGATGGGATGGGTCCTGTTCCCAGCCTTGTGTGAGTGTCAGCTATGGCTCCCTCCAGCCCTTCGGGATGTTCTGTGCTTCTGCCTCTGGTAACTCACTGCATGCATTCGTTGGTCAGCACTCAGCTAAACACTCCAGGGGAACGCTCTTCAGCATTGGCACTGCCCCGTGCAGCGCCCCTTCCCATCCCTCTCTGTGACCCTCACTGCCATGCCCTCCCAACTCCTGCTGTGTCTGCCCTGCTCAAGGAGCCACAGATTCTGCCTGGCCCCCCCACCCCATGTCCTGCCCTGGAAACCCTCCTAAAGCCAGAAGCCCATCTGTTGCAGGGCTTGCCTCTTTGTTTTCTTTCTCTGATGGGTCACCTGATGTTCTGTTCTGTCGTTTGGTTTTTTCTGGCACGAGGGTAAATCTGTTTCCTATGGTGGTGATGGTTTAGTTGCTCAGTCATGTCCGACTCTTGTGACCCCATGGACTGTAGCCTGCCAGGCTCTTCTCTCCATTGAATTTCCCAGGCAAAAATACTGAAGTGAGTTGTTATTTCCTTCTCCAGAGGATCTTCCAACCCAGGGATTGAATCCAGGTCTCCTGCATTACAGGTGGATTCTTTACTGACTGAGCTAGGGATCTATTTCCTATAGCTTCATTTTAAGTACATGTAAAACACTTACATATTGAAATATAACATAAGTGATATCACGGGCTAGGCATTTTAGTTAAATTAGTAAAGGTACCTTGGTTTAACTCACACAATAACAGCAAAAGATGTTTGTGTGGACTAACAGAGCAAAAACCAACTCTCTGCGGTTTATTAGACATAAGTTGAATTAAAGAGATTCAGAAAGTTCAAAATCAAGGTTACAGACAGAGATATGCCAAGTGAACACAAATAGCAAGAAAGCAGGACGTAGGGTCTTGATGGTGGGAGCAGACGTGGCGGTCCTCTTCCCATCTCTCATTCTTTCCACATCCCTCCTCACCAGCCACAGTTTCAGCTTGCAGTGCATCATTTCTTTGCATGGTGGCTTTCTCTGGATTCAGAGTCTTTGTTCCTCTTGCGGCAGACCAGAGTGCTGGAGGATTAACACTCTCTGGGATGTATCCTCAACCGATCAATGATGGGAATTGGTGTATGTGCTTGCCAGCACCCTCTCTACTTGGACGGGATAACCCTGAGGCACTGACCACTGGGACTGCCAAGGGGAATAAAGCTGTGGATGCAGGGCAGTAAAGGGCTTCAACCATGACTTATGGGCTGGGCACCCACCCCTGACACCTTCCCACCTCCACGAGTTTTCTTCACCCAAATAGACCACTTACATCTGAACCCTCATCTCAGAATTTACTTCAAGGGAACCCAAGCGAAGAGGCAATCAGAAAAGGCAGAATTAGCACTTCCCTGGTAGTCCAGTAGTTAAGACTCTGTGCTTCCAATGCATGGGTTCAATCCTTGATTGGAGAATTAAGATTCCACATGCCACAGAGTGTAGCCGAAAATAAATAAATACTCTCATTCATCAAAGCACTAAAAAAAGAGAGAGAGAAAAGGGAGAATCCAGGCTCCCCAAACAAACTAAAACACAACCAATTTAACATCACTAATGCAATGATTAAAATCTGTAAAGAAGATGGAACAGTTATGAATATACTCAACATCAGAGCAGTAACTTCTATGAAGCAGAAACCAGAGGAGAAAGAGACCACAATGCTTTCCTAGCAGGAAAGTTTTTCTCAGTTGAAGACAGGTCAAGCAGACAAACAGTTAATGAGAACATAAACTGCCTAGGCAGCAAACTCAGAGGTTAAGTTTTAGAGAGACACATAGGGCTATAAAATCAAACTGGAGGTGATCTGTTTCACCATAGATAATATACATGTTTCGATGCTGTTCTCTCAAAACATCCCACCCTCGCCTTCTCCCACAGAGTCCGGAGGGATCGGGTGGAGAGGGAGGTGGGAGGGGGGATCGGGATGGGGAATACATGTAACTCCATGGCTGATTCATGTCAGTGTATGACAAAACCCACTACAATGGTGTAAAGTAATTAGCCTCCAACTAATAAAAATAAATGAAAAAAAAAATCAAACTGCAGGGAATATACCCTTTTTTCAAGTATGAGTAGAACTTAAAAACTGATCATAATTTAGAAAATGCAAAAACATCTTCAGTAGCTCCCCAAAATAAAGTAATATGAATAGGACTTTTGACCATAATACAATAACATAAAAATAAACAACACAGTTTTAAAAGTCCTCCTGCAATTTGGAAACCAGCTCAAGGCAGTAAGCCGGGGCGACCGCAAGACCCATGTACTTGTTTTCTTCCTGCCAGGGGTCATTTCACTAAGCAGCCGTTGGCTATTAAACAATTCTTGGCTCGAAGGAGAAATAATAAACTAAGTTTCAGAATTTCTAGAAAATCACAATAATAGAAACACATCAGAGTCTAAAATTCATAGCAGCAAAAACTTTTTACAAAAAACAAAAAAGAAAATTCAGGAATACTTGGCCAACTGAAAAAACTAGAAAAGACAACAAAGTAAATGGAAAGAAAGAAGCAATCAATGACAGTAAAGCAGAAACTAAAGATTTGGAAATAAAGCCCACAGCAGAATTTAATGAGAAAAATATAAAGCTTGCGCTGTGAAAAGAATAGCAACAAAATTGACAAGCCCTAACCAGCTTAATAAAATAAATGAAGGAGAAAAAGCACAAGTGCACAAAATAAAAGGTGACAACAAGAAAATTGTTATCAAAAGAAAGGAAATAGAAATCACACATTTAATCAGAATCTTCTGCAAGTAAGTTTGACAACTTAAATAAAATGGGTAACTTTTTAGGAGATATAATATACCAAAGCTGATATAAGATAATCAGACCAATTCCCATAGAAGAAACAGAGAAAGTAGTGAAAATGTTTCTTTAAAGAAGAAAAAATTCTTCTCTAAGTATCACGACCACAGGTTTCTTAGGAAAATTCTGCAAAATCATTAAAAATCAGATAATTGCAGTGCTACCTAAATTATTCCAGAGTGCTAAGCAGGAAGGACATGAAGCAAGGATGCTGTGAACCAAACCTGGACAAATACAATATGAAAAAGAAATTACAACCTAATCTCACATGTGAATTTCAATGCAAAAATATCAAATAAAGTAATGGTAAATAGAATCCAATAGCTCATGTAAATATGAATTCACTGTGACCAAATGGTGCATATTTCAGAAGTGCGAAAGTGATTCAATACCAGGAGCTCTATTAATATAACTCAGTATGTTAATATTGTTCAAGAGAAAAACCTTATTATCTTGATAGATGCCAAAAAGGTATTTAACACAATTCAATACCCATTTGTGACTTAAGACAGAATAATAACTCATATCAAAAGGCAGCTTCTTCATACAAATGGCAAGTAGGCATGTGAAAAGATGTTCGACATCACTAATAATTAGAGAAGTGAAAATCAAAACTACAAGGTACCTCCTCACACTGGTCTGAATGGCCATAGTTGAAAAGTCTACAGATAATAAATGCTGGGGAGGTTGTAGAGAAAAGGGAACCCTCCTGCTCTGTTGAGGGGAATGTAAATTGGTACCGCCACCAAGAAGAACAGTACGGAGTTTCCTCAGAAAATGAGAACTAGAGCTACCATATGATCCTGCCATCCCACTCCCGGACATATACTCAGACAGACCTGTAATTCAAAAAGATACATGCGCCTCTATGTTTGTAGCAGCACCATTCACAATAGCCAACATATGGGAAGAGCCTGAATGTCCTTCAGCAGATGGGTGGCTAAAGAAGACGTGATTACTGTATACAATGGAAGGCCACTCAGCCACAGAAAGAATGAAATAAGGCTATTTGTAGCAACACGGACGGACCTAGAGATGATCATACTAAGTGAAGCAAGTCAGACAGAGAAAGGCAAACACCACATATCACTTATATGAGGAGTCTGATACACGACACAAAATGACCTGTCTACAGGACAGAAAGAGACTCAGGATGTAGGGAACAGATGTGATTGCTAAGGGGGAGAGTGGGGGGGAGGGATGGACTAGGAGTTTGGGGTTGGTAGATACAGACTATTGTATGTAGGATGGATAAACAACAAGATCCTACTGTATAGCACATGGAGTTATATCCAATCTCCTGGGACAAACCATAATGGAAAAGAATATAAAAAAGGATGTATATATTATATAATTGAGTCACTTTGTTATCCATCAGAGATTGGCACAAAATGTACTTCAACTTTTTTAAAAAGGCAGTATATTATTTCATAGGGGAACTTAAGAGGCATTTCCACCAAGAAAGGCAAGGATGCCTACTATCTCTACTATTATTTAACATTGAACTGGAGGCACTAAAGCAATTCAGTTAGAAGCACAACAACTGGAAGGGGACTTATGAGTGACATGTATGTCTGCAAAACCAAAACGATTGATGGTAAATGTTACTACACAAAATAGAAAGATTTATACGGTAGGATCAAGAATCCTCACACATACAAACTAGTCTTTTAGCAGACATGATGAAAGAGCAAATATATGCAGTTACAGCATCAGAAATGTAATACAATAGCTAGGAATAAACCTACCCAATGGAGACTGCAGTCATGAAATTAAAAAATGCTTGCTCCTTGGAAGAAGAGCAATGACCAACCTAGACAGCACATTAAAAAGCAGAGACATTACTTTGCTGGCAAAGGTTTGTCTAGTCAAAGCTACGGTTTTCTAGTAGTCATGTATGGATGTGAGAGTTGGATAATAAAGAAAGCTGAGCCCCGAAGAATTGATGCTTTTGAACTGTGGTGTTGAAGAAGACTCTTGAGAGTCCCTTGGACTGCAAGGAGATCCAACCAGTCCATCCTAAAGGAAATCAGTCTTGAATATTTAATGGAAGGACTGATGCTGAAGCTGAAACTCCAATACTTTGGCCACTTGATGCAAAGAACTGACTCATTTGAAAAGACCTTGATGCTGGGAAAGATTGAAGGCAGGAGGAGAAGGGGACAACAGAGGATGAGGTGGTTGGATGGCCTCACTGACTCTATGGACATGAGTTTGAGTAAGCTCTGGGAGTTGGTGATGGACAGGGAAGCCTGGTGTGCTGTAGTCCATGGGGTCGCAAAGAGTCTGACATGACTGAGTGGCTGAATTAAGTTGAAACCTACCCAAAAAGTCAAAACCCATATGAGGAAAACTAAAACAAAATTGGACAACTAAATATCACTGTATGTGCATTGTGTTGACTTTCTCAAATTTAATTTATAATTTCTTGATATCTCAATAAAATACCATATTTTTTCCTGAGGTTAAGCAAGTTGATTTTAAATTTGATTTGGAAGACTAAATAATCTAGCATGGATATCTAAGTAAATGATATTAAATAAAGAGCAATTTTGGAGGGCTAACCTTTTCATGTATTAAAGCATAATAATAATCAGTAAGACTGAAAACTGTGTTATTAGTAAGATAATGAAAACTGTGTTATTCATGCATGGGTAGACAGACAAGAAAACAGAAGAAGAAATTCAGAAACATAGACAATTACAAATGGATGTTTAGAGAGCTGGCAGTAGAAGAGAAAAGAAATGGACAGAACAAAATTATTCTTAGTTTTAAAGAAGCAGAACAAAACATTGTCATGATGGATTGACTCTGGGGATGTGGGAGAAGATGGATGCCCCTTGGGGTTCTGGCTCATGTGATGGGCGGGTGATAAAAGGTAACAAAGGAATTACACTGCCTGGTGCCCATTCCTAGTTACCTTTGGTATACTGGAATGCAGAAAAAGTCCTCATTATTATTACAATTAAAAAACCCTTGCAATAATAGAAGGCACAATGAAACCTATCATTGTGCTAATTGTGTTGATTTCTTGTGAATGATGGGAAATCTTGTGAGTCCTGTTTATCACCTGTTATCCACACATCTGTGGTTCCAATATGATTAATTTCTGAGTCAGGTATGGGGTGTCTTGGCAAGCATTTGCCTATTTTCAGCTTCTGACACTTTCTGGAACCCTGCTTGATCTTGTGGGTAGTCAGGAGAACCTCCTTAGCTGCCCCCTCTCTCTTTGATGGCTTGGGTTGCGAGTGTTCACTTCCTAACTGGTTTCACTTCCTCCTCCCTGGCTTCATCAACCACTCAGATGTCAGAGTGATGCTTGTAAATCAGTCTCGCCACTCCCTCCTTAAAGATCCTTCAGTGACTCCCCTTGGTCTTTAGGATGAAGTCCACACTCGTGGCTTAGAAAGTACCAAAGCATTCAACTCAGAAGCCTTGCTTTCTGAAACTTTATGTTGCTCTGCTTTGCTCTGGTGTGATTGCACAATTCCTCTGTCTAGAATGACTCCTGATTTTTTGGCTATCAGTGCAGACGTCACCTCCTCCATGAAGTTTTCTTGGCATTTCGGCTGCAGTTTGGAACTGACATTCCAAGCATCACAGCTCTGCTTGCACTCATTGAAAGGTATCCCTCCCCTTGTCTCCCATCTCCCCACAAGGTAGAGCCCCACTAGGGAGGAACCACGGTGCTGACCTCACTGGTTGTCCAGCCCGTGGCCCAGTGCTCAGCATACAATGGCCTTCGGTCTTTCTTGAGCGTGAGGAGGAGGAGGGGTACAGCCTATTCCTGCTCATTCATGTCTGATCCTGCTCAAGACGGGTTCTCTTCCCTCCTCAGTCTCTAAATATCCTGGAAGTCCCAAAGCTGATGCATTTGTCTCATGGCCATGCGATTACTAATTGGAAATTGTCGGTGCCTAGCTCATGCTGCTGGCACCTTCCAGCTTATCCCACTTGGGTCCCTGGACATTTCACATTCTCAGTGAATCACTATACTTTGTAATAAATCTGAAAATCATCATTATAGTCTACTTTCTTAAGCAGTTCTTCTTTATTTGGAGTTGGCTCATTTTAAGCCCTTAGGAGACGGGAATAAAGTAGCTTGCTGAAACAATGATTAACACAGGAGACTCTATCTTTTTATCTTCACAAGCTTATTAACTGCAAGATAAACTTGGAGCAGCTCTGGACTTCTTGGCCACCTGCATTATTTAGGAAGGGAAATGAATGAATGGTTACTTTAACTTTTGGTAAGTGAGAGAAATGAAGACACATTTCCTCTTCAATAATAACGTAAGAGGAAAAAAGAGGTGGCAAACTTCCAGTTGGTACAGAGAAAGATTAAACTCTGTTTCACTTGGAAGAACTATAGATTCCAACTGAATTCAGATATTCATTGGTGTTGTTAATTCAAAGCCACATCTTCTTTAAAACATCACTGTTTTGATGATGTACTGAGGTTTTGTTTTCTTTGCCTTTTCCTCATTAGGAATTGGGATGAATATTCTGTTTGCCTTTCCAGAATATTTTTTTTTTTTTTTTTTTTTAGTTTTCCCCACCTTACTCTACACTCCCGGAGGCTGACTAGACATGGATTGCATCAACAAGTTCCCTTGCCTGTGAGTTCTGGTTGGATTTGGACTGTGGGATGCACTGGACAGATGGGAGTACAGAAGAGAGAGTCCAGGCATGGTTTGGCAGCAGCTGTTTCTCTCTCCAAGGTCACATCTCCTGTCCATCACCTTCAGTGACATGTAGAACTCTTACCAGCTTGTGGTAGCTGCTCCTTCCCTTGTCCTCAGAAACTGAGGAATGGTAACGATCCCCCCTGTTGCTGGCCCTGGGCTTATTAGTTTCCTTAAACCCTGCCCTCACTTGGTTAATAATTTTTGCATTAAAATTTCCATAAATCATTCGAGTGAGACTTCTTGTTTCCTGGCACACTGGCTGGCAAAAGCAACAGAGGTCTCTCTGCACGAGAAGCCTGATTCCAGACACCAGCTGCCCATAAGTCGCTTAGTCCAAGTCCCTCACTTTGCAGAGACTGCAGATCACAGAGAAAGGGTGACCTGCTTGATGCACGCAGCCATGCATGACAGAGCCAGAGACTAGAATGCGTGGCTCTTGTCTTTTCAGATCAACACTCCCTTCAGGCCTTGGCATGGATCAGACGGGAATGCTGCAAGAAAAAAAATTATAGGCCAACATCCCTGATGAACATAGATGCAAAATCCCTCAACAAGATATTAACAGAATTAATTCAACAATATATTAAAAGGATTAAATACCATGATCAGCTGGGTCTTATCCTGTGGATGCAAGGAGAGCTCAAAATCTGCCAGTCAAAGTGACACATCACATTAACAAAGGAAGAATAAAAATATTATGATTATGCTAATAGACGCAGAAAATACTTTTGACAAAATTCAACATTCATTTATGATTTAAAAAAAACTCTCAACAAAGCGAGTATAGAGGGAACATACATCATAAAAAAGGTCATATATGACAAACCCATAGCCAACATTATATCAACAGTGAAAAGCTGAAAGCATTTCCTCTAAGATCAGGAATAAGACAAGGATGTCCACTCTCACCAGTTTTATAACACACAGTTTTGAAAGTCCTAGCAGAACAATCAGAGAAGAAAAAGAAATGAAAGGGACCCAAACTGGCAAAGAAGTAAAATTCACTGTTTGCAGATGACATGGTACTATACATAGAAAATCCTAGATTCCATCAAAAAACTGTTAGAACTAATACATGAGCTTTCACACTAATAAGGAAAATCATCACTACTATAATAGTTAGCTTTTGCTGAGGGCTTCCTGTGTGTCAAGCTCTGAGCTTAGCACGCACATGTATCACTGTTAGTTCTCAAGACTACTTTTGCTGATGCTGTAGATGAGGAAACTCAGATGAAATTGCTTGTCCCCATCATGTGGCCTGGGGTAATGCGTGACAGAGCCAAGATTCACATCTGAGTCTTTCTGATTCCAGGGTCACATCCTAACCGCCCTGTCACATGCTTCTTACCAGAACCTGTTCTGTGGGTTGGATCTGAACCCAGAACAATGTCTAAAAGGCCAGGTCAGATGCCAAAACTGCCTCATCCTGAGACAGCAGCTGTGAGGGCGGCGTCGTTCACTCTGCAGGCAGATGTCCAGTTCCCACAGCTGACACCGTTCAGCACCAGACCCCAGCAGTGTTCCGATGGGGTAAATCATTCTATAAAGGTTGCCCTTCTCTGGCGGAGCCCACTGTGGGTGACAGCTGAGCTGCTGCGGGGAAGTTGCTGGGAGATGCTCGGAGGGTGGCCTCCAGGGTTGGGAGCCAGACTGGAGTCCAGAGTCCTAACTGGGGAACTACAAGATCCTGGGAACCAGGGACTAGGGAAATCAGGAGCACTTGGATATGACTCAGCCAGGAACTGTGTCCCACCCTAGGCAGCCTCAGAGTCATAGACAGCAACTGTCCATGCCTAATTTTGAAATGATCAGATGAGTACTTGCTTAAGAATGAAAATCTGATAAAAGCGAGGAAGCGGAGAAGAGAAAATAAATCCTCCCAGCTCAGGACGTCTGCCACGTTCGCCCCAGGAGCCCGTGGTCTGGGAAGTCTGTGTCCTTGGATAGATGTTCCAGATGGGATTCACCTGGGAGTCCAGTGCTGTGCCCCCTTGGGGCCACACCTGGTCCTGCTGCCCATGGGCCCCCGGGGACCCCGAGAGCAGCAATGGAGTGCCCTGGTCCCCAGGACGCACCCTCGGCTCTTGCTGAGACCCTCACCTGCCACGTCATCTTGGCAAAAGTCATCTTTTCTATGCTTCAGTTTCCTCCTCTGGATGAGGGCGTGTAATAAATTCGTCTAAAGATTTCTCTGTGCCCAGTCTCACTGCAGCTGGATTTCGGCTGGGCACTTGCTCGGCACTTGGGTTCCTTTCTCACCCCTCACCAGGGCCCTCCTTCTTCTCATCTTCACCAGGCAGAGTCTCCCATGGGAGAGCATTCTGGAGACAGATGACTCAGAGCCACGATCTCCAGGGCTGTGGAGACAGCATCCTCCCACAAGGGAAACCCCATCTCAGATTAGACTGGTGGAACCCAGGAACTCCCAGACGTCGCCTTCTAGAGACAGGTTCCCTCCCTGCCTTCTCTGAGCTTTTCTGGGTCTCATTGTCTGTGGGAGCCTTCAGGGACTAATCCCTGATGCCAGGAAGTGTTTTGATGAAGTCATGCCATTGCTCGCCAGGGAACTAACTGCATCTGTCATTCCTGGTTCTCTGAGCCCTGCTTACCGCTCACAGGTTTCCAAAGAAGTGAAGAGGGTGACATCACCCTCCTCTCCAGTCCCTTCTCAGCCAATCGCCGATTCCCCTGATGCCCCCAGCTTGTCTTCTGCCCTCAGGCCTGGGCTGGGCCACCCACGCCCTCTGCCCGCAGACCTGCCCCCGAGGGAAATTTCTCCCTCCCACACTGGCCGCCCCTTCTTTCCAGCTGCTCTGGGCTGCCTCCTTGGAGAACTTCCATCCTCCACTTGGTCGGGCATTTGCCCATCAGACTCTGACTAAGCAGGTCCTTCTGGAACTTTCTCCCTGGGGTGATCTGTCTCACTGCCTCAAGGCTGAGCAGGGCGGAGGGAGGGCTCGAGCAGCAGACGTGGTCCAGAAATGCAGGCTGCACCCAGAATCGGCCACAAGATCGAGCCCATCCTGGGGTCCCCCTGGAGCCTGGGTAGGAGTCAGATCACCCAGGCTGCCCTGAATCCCCTTTAAGAGTGGGCTTCTTAGTAAGTAGGAAGCTGTTCCAAAAACACCCGGAAACAGAAGTGCCACTTCTCTGCCCTGAGGGCCTGCTGCAGGGACAAGGAAATGACTTGATCCTGGAAGATGGGGAAAGCTGGACTCAGCATTGATGCAGTCAGGCGACTCCAGGGCCCCCCAAGGCTGTGGCCAGAGCCGAGGGCGGGAAGGCTTCCCTGAGGGCCCTTCTCTCAGCCCCTCTGAGACCCTCTTGGCCTCCTGGAGCCCTGGGGGTTTGCCTCCTGGCCCCTTAAGTCCTTCCTCTGAGTTCCTTGCAACTGAAGGCAGAGAGAAGATGAGAAAATCCCAGACTGAACACAGGCCACCTAGGCTCGTCTCACTGCGCATGAGGCTCTCTCTCTCACTGAGCACTTACTGAGCACCCTGTCTGGAGCTGACAATGAGGGAGACACTATTCACGGTCTCAGCTGGGGCCTTTGCAGAGAAAGACGAGACATGATTAGTAACTTGCTGGGCTAATAGGTGTAAACTGGGCCCAGGAAGCTCATTCAGGCCCACCTCCTGTGCTCAGGCCGATGCGCTGTGGTGGAAAGGCGGGTATGTGGCTGCATAAGGACTGATGTGTGGGGAGGAGCAGAAGGGAGCTTGCAGGGCTGGCAAGGAGGCCGGGCCTCGGGGGCACATGGGGAGCGGCGCTGTAAGGGGGGGCAGCTGGGCTTCCCAGTTGGTGGGGTCGGAGTTGGGGTGCTGTGCATCTCGGGCATAGAGGCGGGCTATGCATCCTCTGAGTGCATCCGTGCCCTGGAGGAGGTTCCCCGTGGAGGAGAGCTGAGGCTGAGACCTCGGAGGTTGGGGGGGGTGTGCGGGGCATGCGGGTGGGTCTCACAGGCTTAGGAGCAGGCACGGAGGGTGCAACCCGCCGAGTTAGGAATGAGGATAATGTGAGGCAGCTTCTTCATCATCAGGCTTAATCTTCCTGGACTCAGTTTCCTCATCTGGAAAATGGTCCCTCACCCGCAGTGAGAACCACCAAGCACCACTGGGAAAGTCTGCAAAAAGGCAAAAGCGCAACGTAGACGTCTGTCCCACTCTCCATGCCCCAGCCCAAACCCAGCGTGGGTACCGAATGTAAGCTAAGGCAACAAAGAATGCATTTGGTATCAGGTGAGCAATATAAACCGGGGGCCACCTTTATCATCCTTGGGGTGTGCCCTGCCGTCCTCATGTCTGCTGCTCTCGCAGCCTGCCAGGGAGCAAGGCTTCCCTGAGAAGCGGGGCACGGACCCATGTGTGAAGACAGGGGCCAGACGCTGGGGGAACTGTATGACATTCCCCCCCGTCCCCACCTCCCCCTCCACCGTGCCCTTCTACACCCCTTCCTCCAACACTGCGGCAAATCCTGCCTTAGGACCTTTGCACCTGCCCTTTCTCCCGCCAGCAAGGCCTCCACCCACGCTTTGCTCTCACTTTCTCCAGGTTTTCACTCAGATGTCACTGCAGCAAGAGGCCTTTCTTCATCACTCTACGAATGCTTCATCCCTGTGCATGTTTTTCTCCTAATCACGTAACGGCTCTAAGTGAACTCGGTACATTTATGGTCTGCCTCCTCCACTCTGATGCAAACACCATGAAGGCAGGGATTCTTGTCTGTTTTGCATCTGCTGTAACCCAGAGTGCAGAAGAGGGCTGACTCACTGAATAAATGAAACTCTCCTTTCTGGAGGGGATCACCAGCTCAGTAGACATAAGTTTGAGCAAGCTCTGGGCGATGGTGAAGGACGAGAAAGACTGGCATGCTGCAGTCTGTGGGGTTGCAAAGAGTCAGACACGGCTGAGCGACTGAACAACGACAGCAACTCCTTCTACTCTGGGGACAGGGTACCCAGCGGAGCCATGAAATCCACACAAGGACGACAATTTCACTTTCTTTTATTTGTGGCACTAGAAGACCAACAGTGGAGACAGCATGATGTAAGAGTGATTGCCTGATGCCCTCGCTGCCCAGGAAAGGTGAGGGGCATTCATCAGACAACACACAGCAAGTCCTTCCTACAAGATGCCTGATCTGAAATCACTGTGAAACATACAAACGATCTCGTGTATTTGTTGTTTCCTTAAGACAGAAATTTTGTTTCAGGAATTCCTTTAGATTTCTATTAATCTCTTAAAGAGCTTTCTCTACAGCCGTAGTGGACTGTCTGTGATAAACACGGGAGACTGAGTGCCCTGGTCTGTGATTCTGGGCGAGCCACTCGCCTGCTGCACCCAGCAGGGAGACCATGCCCACCGCGTGAACTGCCAGCACAGTCGTGATCTGATGGGAGTGACCTTCAGACGCCCAGTCTCCTCCTTCCTGCCCTGGGGAGGACTTCCGAGGCTCCCAGGGCAACCTCTGGGCTCTGTGCTCAGCCTTCCACGGGAGAGGCCTGTGGCACATCACAGCCCGCGGTGGGGACAGCGTACCACGTGTGCATGCGTCCACTGCAAAGTCCTTCTGAACTCGCCACCGCCACCTGGGGAGAATTTAGACCTGCCCTCCCCAGACATCACGTCTGATTGCTACTCCGCGTGACTGGTTGATTCTTAATAGCTTACTTGGTCAGATCACGGTCTGCAACCCTTCATGAGGTTTTTATCCCAGTTGGAGGAATAAGAATATAATACTTTCATTACTCAGTGAAGTCACATTTGAAAAAGCCTGTCAACTCTTTCTTCTTGCATCAAGTAGCATAAGACATTCAGGTTATTTCATGTACATACTTTCCCTAGAATTCAGAAAGATTTTCAACAACTAAATGGTTTTAACCATCTACATGTGGTAAAAGTCTCAAAGATCCAAAATCGGCCTAAGGCATGATTCTTTCCACTCTGTCCATCAATATAATTAAGCGTGATGGCCCAGCATTTACAGTCCCATTAACCTGCCAACAAGAATAGTTTATTGGCAACTTTAAGTATTCAGAGGCAAATACATTTGCTTGGCACAAGCCGTGTGGCAGAGCAGCATCCCCATCCGTTTTAACCACAATGCAGGAGCGGAAGTCAAAGAGGCGAGTTTTGGCCTGGAGACGGGAGCTGCCAGATCCTGAAGCCCCCGGGCGTGGCGCTCATCAGCGTGGCTGTGGGCATCCCTCGGGAGGTCTTTCTGCCACAACTGCATCTTGTCACTGATTCACACAAGCAAGGGCACCTGCGGTGAAGAAAGACCTACTGTTACTCAGGGATGTAGCGGAGCACAGGGGGCAGGCATCCAGGCGCTGAGGAGCTGTGCACCAATCCCTCCTCGAAATATTCCTCTCCCGTAACAGCCCCCAGTGTTTATACCGTACCCGTCCTACTTACAAGCCCAGGGAGAAAGCTCTCAGAAACACAGACATGTCTGAGGGATTTCAGTGACTGGCTCCTGCCTTCAGGAGAGAACGTCTGGAACAACTGCAGGGTCAGATATGTCTGCAGGCCCCTGAGCTTCTCCTAGCATCATCCACTGCCCCCAGCCCCGTCCTCCTGGAGCTCCCACCCAGCAGTCTTTCCGTTTCCGAGCTGGTCCACCCTCTCTGCCTGGGGTGTTTCTCCGTTGCAGATGCCCCCTTTTTTGCTGGAAAATGAGGACTCCTTTTTTAAGAATGTTCAGGCCACCTGGAAGGAAAAGGCACGCTCACTCCAAGTCCTGGGGAGGCTGATCCAATCGCCCCCTGGGCTGTGGGTGACGTGGCCCGCCGTGGTCTCCCAGGCGCATGTCTCACACTGGAGTGGGGGCTCCAGGGATCACGGCGCCAATCCCCACCTCATCACGGGACACAGGGCTTGCTGGGCACCAGCAAGTGCAGGGGACCCCAGTGAGTGAGCGCAAAGCCGCCCGTTCACCCTGCCACTCCGGGTCCAGGTCTGCAGCCTCCTGGGATGCCCAGCTGCAGAAAATGTGATGGCAGGGTCTTGAAGGACCTATTTCCATGCCTCTGAAGGCCAAGGTGAACAGCATTTCTAAGAAAAGTGACAGGTTCACCTGAAATGGTGTGGAAGGAGATCTGGATTTCTCACCGTGGTTCTGCTGGATTCAGTACATTCGGAAAGTGCTGGCCCCACTTTTCACTGTATTATCAAAGCGAACAATATGAGGACCCAAGTAGATGCCTTAAGACGGTAACCACCACCACCACCTAGAATGCTTCCCGTGTGCTTCCTGTGTTTTAGGCACCATTTCCAGCCCCGCACAAACCTCATCTCATTAAGGCTTCAGCTCCACCAAATCACAACGCACTATTGCTTTCCAATACAAAGATGCTTCCAATACAAAGATGAGAGAACTGGGGTGCAGAGCGGGTGTCTCAACCTAGACCAAACACTAGTAAGTAGCAACCCCCGGAAGGCTGGCCTGAGCAGAGGGCCGGCCATGGGCCACAACCTTGACTGCACGGCTCAGCCTGCTTGCTTCTCGTGTCTTACACTGGCCCCCGTCTCCCAGACCCATCAGCAGCCCTGTCACTGCAGGGGCCCCCACACCATCTGAGAGACGAGATGGCAGGAGACCTGGAGTTTGCAGGCATGGACGGAGGAGATGGGTCCTGCTGATTTGGATGGAGCCCGGGGAACACACACCGTTGGTGTCAAGTGGCTGACACCCAGGCCAGCTTGGGATGGAGACAGAATTGGGGGCCAGTGGCGTCTGGACGGTGCAGGGTCTGCCAGGGAGAGGTCACAGGACTGACTCCAGGGACAAGTGCAGCCTTGGGGAAAGGAAGAGGCACCGGAAAAAAGACTCAGAACGTGGTTCAGAGGGGCAGGGGGAACGTGCAGGGCGCTTGCCCAGGGAGAGTACAGACAAGGATGCACTCGGTGACTGCAAACAGCACAGTGAGATCCAGGGAGTCGAAGGGCGGGAAACGCTGAGAAACTTACTTTTAAAGAGTACGTTAGTTATATTTTTGATAGGTTTCTCTTCAAGCTCTAGACAACTTCAGAGGTGAGACACTTCTAACTTCAAAACAAAGGTTTTAACTGTCAGTCTGAAACAGCACAATGAGTGTGCCAAGCAACATCCAAGCAACAGAGAAAACAGTATGTGTGTTGGTGCGAAGAAAAACAGATTGAGCCTGTTATTGGAAAATGCAGCCAGCATCCTGTTCATAGTATGCTTATCCCGCTTCCTGACCTTTGAAAACCTGTAGAATAAAGGACGCTATTCTTGCGTCCAAGGGCGCCAGCAGCGTTGTGACCTTGACGGGGGCAGTTCTGGGAGTGTCAGGGGGGTGGAGGAGGGGAGTGGATGTTGGGGAAGTGGAGTTGTATGAATGGTCAGGACATCTAGAGGCTACAGTGAAGGGGAGGAGAGGAAAGAGCTAGGCAGAGGTGGAGTTGGGTCCTTGGGAGGAATTTTTAAAATGCATATTTACTATTATTGTTTTAATAAGTTAATTGATACATGATATGATAAAATGCAAGCATTTAAAGTGTAAACTTTGACATGATTGATATACATGTGTATAAACATCACCAGAGGTAAGATGATGGATTGGGGTTATTTTATTTTTTTAAATACACTTTTATGTTTTTAAATTCTTTTTTTTTAAATTTAAGTTGAAGGATAGTTAATTTATAATATCATATTAGTTTCAGATGTATAAAACAGTGATTCAGTATTTTCCTAGATTATACTCCATTTAAAGTTATCATGAAATAGCAGCTGAATTCTCTCTGTGCTGCATAATAGATCCTTACAGTTTATTTCATACACAGTAGTTTTAGCTCTTAATCTCCTACCTGTATCTTGCCCCTCAGCCTTCCTTCTCCCTGCTGGCAACCACTAGTTTGTTCTCTGAATTTGTGAGTTTGTTTCTGTTTTGTTATGTGCATTTGTTTTATTTTTTAGATTTCACATATAAGTGACAACACAGAGTATTTCTTTCTCTGCTGACTTATTTCACTACAGGGCTTCTCTGATAGCTCAGTTGGTAAAGAATCCACCTGCAATGCAGGTGACCCTGGTTTGATTCCTGGGTCGGGAAGATCCACTGGAGAAGGGATAAGCTACCCACTCCAGGATTCTTGGGCTTCCCTTGTGGCTCAGCTGGTAAAGAATTCGCCTGCAATGCAGGAGACCTGGATTTGATCCCTGGGTTGGGGAGATTCACTGGAGAAGGAAACGGCTACCCGCTCCATACTTCACTAGGCATAATATACTCTAAGTCCGTCCGTGCTGTTGCAAATAATAGTTTCACTCTTTTCTTTCACTCTTTCAGCTCAGTGGTGGCTCAGATGCTAAAGCGTCTGCCTGCAATTTGGGAGACCTGGGTTTGATCCCCAGGTCAGGAAGATCCCTTAGAGAACGAAATGGCAACCCACTCCAGTATTCTTGCCTGGAAAATTCCATGGATGGAGAAGCCTGGTAGGCTACAGTCCATGGGGTCGCAGAGAGTTGGACACGACTGAGTGACTTCGCTTTCTTTCACTTTCAGCTCAGCAGTATTCTATTGTATATACACCACATTTTTCCTTGTCCACCATCTGTTGAAGGACACTTAGGTTGCTTCCATATCTTGGCTATTGAAACGAATGCTCCTATGACATTGCTGTTGCTGTTCAGTTGCTAAGTCACATCTGACTCTCTGATCCCGAGGATGCAGCACGCCAGGCTGCCCTGTGTTTCTCTTTCCCCCGGAGTTTACTCAGATTCATGTCCACTGAGTGAGTGATGCCATCTAACCAATTTGTCCTCTGCCGCCCTCTTCTCCTCTTGCCTTCAGTCTCTTCCAGCATCAGGATCTTTTCCAATGAGTTGGCTCTTTGCATCAAATGGCCAAAGAATTGGCGCTTCAGGCACAAATCTTTTCAAATTAATGTTTTCATTTCCTTCAGGTATACGTCCAGGAGTAGAACTGCTAGAGCATATGGTAGTTCCACTTTTAGCTTTTAAAGGACTCTCCATAATGTTTTCTATAGGGGCTGCATCGGTTTACATTCCCACCAACAGTATGCAAGTCCTCAGCCCCCTTTCAATCCCTCCTCTCCCCAAACCCAATACAACCACTGATATTCTATCTCTACAAAGTAGTTTGTGTTTCCTAGAATTTTATATAAATGGAACAATCTATCATGTACTTTATTTTTTGGCTGGCTTCTTTCACTCAGCATAGTTGTTTTGTGATTTACCTCTGGGTTGTTGCTTGTACATTCTTTTTACTACTGGGAAGTGATCCATTGTAGGGATACACTTGTTTTGCATCTGGGTTGGGCAAGTCTCAGGCAGGGAGTGCCCTCTCCTTCTCTGGTAAATGGGGTGATGGGGTCTGTATTACAGGGCACCTCTGCTTCCCCCCACGAGGCTTGTGCCCCTCCTCACAGTACCGCCAGCAGCCCCAAAACACAAAGCACCAGGAGACACCCCACACGCCGTGGCCACCGACAGCCTGGCCCCACGGCAGAAGCCCCTTGCAGAAGGCAGTCCAAGTTGCTACGATAAATCTCCCAGGACACAGGAGGGTGGGTGGGAGTGTGGCCCAGTGAGGGGAGCTAGAGGGCAGGTGAGTAAAGCAACGGGACCGCACATGCCCTGCTCTCCTGGCAGTGACCCGGGTGCTGCCAGTGCAGGGGCCCTGGGCTGGCAGCGTTTGAATCTCTGGCTGGCTGAAGGCCTAGAAGGAGCTCTCATCACCAGCAATAGCAACATGATGGCCGAATCCAGATTTTCACAGTTCTCAGCAAACTAAAAAAAAAAAAATTATTTGGGAAGGAAAAGTCCTAAACTTTGGTGTCAAAGAGGAAATTGCAGGTCAGCACTAAAAAGCTTTGGCTTGGACAATTCAGTGAGAGAGAGCTTGGCAACAGAATTGGCCACAAGGTAGCAAAGCCAAAGCTCGGGTCAACCCAAGCTTAAGCCACCTTGCTAAGGAAGGGAGGAGTCAGCTGCTGAGTGTCTGCGCACACGACCAGGGGATCTGCCCTAGGGCAGGTGTGACCAAATTCAGGAGGAGAGACCACCCTCCCTCCCCTCCCTGGCAAGGGGACAAAGGCATGCTGCAGAGAGAAAAGCTTTAGAAGGGTCCCTGGTATCCCTAAGTTTTCACGCTTCCTAAGAGATTCCGTCTTAGTTTGGTTGGACAAGAAGAAAAACAATGAAGGACAAAGCTTGCAGTTTGAGGCCAAGCCAGAAAGCTGTAAAAATATCCAAGCATCATTTTGCTTCCATGTCTGCCAAGGAAAATGAAGTTTATATGGGAAAAGGTGAAATGAACCGCGATGACAGAATTGATGCTCAGAGTGAGGGCAGGGGAGAAGCTGTCGGGGAGCAGCAGGGTTCTGTGTTCCGACTGCCAGCTTCCCTCCTGGACAGATCAGTTCCTGGGCACTTGTGGATGCCAGAGGGAGTCAGTCAAGCAGCTGTGCAGAAGGGGAGTAGGACCCCTGGAGGAAACCTGGAGATGCCCAGAACTCGTCTTATTTTCCAGAGAAGAAGGTGGCTTCTTCTAGCTTGATGTGGATTCTTGGCAAGTTTATGATGATTACGAAATGAATGAGTTCTGAGTGCAGGGACCCTAAGTTGCACTGCGCCACTGGTCTGGAGAGTCAGGTGATATGGTGGCAGAAGATGCCCACTCCCTCTCCATTCTCCCAAAAGATAGTTACTGAGCAACCACTCCGTGTTGGGGGCTGTGGAAAGCCCTGGGACCTGCTGGAGCTCACAGCGTGGCAGGAGAGCAGGCATCATGCAGACGTTACACAGATCATTACTGAGATTAGACTGTGATGTGATTATGCAGGGAAATGAGGTAATGCTCTGACGGGTCCCTTCTCCAAACAGGAGGCAGGGGAAGACTTCCTGGGGCCTTGGAGTTAACTCAGGAACATGCAGGAATTAGTTGGCAAAACTAGAAGGTGAAACCTTTTCCTTTAAGGAAGAGGAAACAGCATCCTCAGGGGTCACTCAGCAGGTAACCTGTGATGACAGACCCCCCCCCCCCGCCCCCCCCGCCCCTCCCCGCCGGGTTCTGCCTGTAGGAAAAAGAGGTCACCTGAAAGGTCTGCAACAGGCAGGATGGTCACAAGGCAGCAAAGACAGAGCTGGCCTGTCTGTTCCTCTGAACTATTCCAACCTAACCGGAACACATCGAAGGTCTACACTGCGCTTGCTGAGCCCAGTGTGGGACGGGGTGTGGGCGGCTGACGGTTCTCAGAACTTGGGTTCTCTCCCCACAAGTGAAGGGGATCTGGCTTTAGGAGAACAGACGCTTGCTGTTGCTTTTCTGTGCTGGCTCCAGGTCCCCGGGCGCTGATGTCATGTCAGGAGCCTAATCACTTCTCCCGGGGTCTGCTGCCAAGACCAAGCGCCAGGACACACGTGTGGTCTGACTCGGTTAACTCCCGAGGTGGGAAATGCACAGCTGGGAGGGCCCAGCCAGGGCGGGGATGTCCTGGGACCTGGTGAGGCATTCCCAGAGGCTGGCCGCCCGGGCTGGCCTGCCTTGACCTGGTGAAGGCTGGGGACAAGGTCGCAGGACACCTGTGCCCCACCTTCCCATCTGTGGGCTGGAAGCTGCAGCATTCCCACCCAGGAGTGTAACTGAGGAGATGCTCGCTCTTGGCCCTCCATGGAGGACTGCTGGGACACACAAAGGAAAGGCCTTGGGGCTTTTACCAGGTCCCTCACTTTGGGAGATGTCCCTAAGGCCAAGGACAGACCCCACATTCTCTCTCTCTACTCCTGGTTGATAACCCCCAGGGGCAAAGACAATGCTTCATTCATGTCTCTATCGTGAGCAGCTACTGCGATCCTGGACTCTGGTGGGTTCTCAGGAAATGCTTGTGGCTGAATGGCTGGATGTGTGAATGTTTTAAATATAAACACGGATTAAAAGGGCACTTGCTGTCCATCCCAGGACCTCTGAAAGGATGCATTCAAAACAGACCGACAAAGGCTGTCCGACTGGATGGGCACAGTTTCACCATGAATATGAATTCAGGATGGAGTGGAAGGCAGAAGTGGACCCTGGGTGGGGGGAGGCGCAGTCCAGGGTCTAATCCTCGCACTCAAGATGGGAGAAGCATGTCTCCTGTGGATGGGGCGGCAGATGGAGCAGAGCCAAGGATGCCGTCACCTGGGGCTGGAGGGAAGGCAGAGCAGGTGCAGCTCTGACACTCACAGACACAGAGGCAGAGTGTTCAATACACACCGTGGAGGGAGGCAAATGGATTTCCAATCGCCTTGAAAAATGGCCAACTCACTTCTAAGGGGATGATTCCTCCTACATCAAAGCTAGCCTTTTGTCTTTTATCATAAGCAGCATCACTGCCAGCACAAAACGTGTTCAAAGAGGGTGAGTCACTGTGCCTGTGTTTAGCAGTAAGAGTCTGGTCCCTGAGAACCCTCCCAGCACGGTCACGTGCCCTGCTTGTACTGGAGGAGGACACGGGTGGCCTCAGGCACTGCAGCCCCTCACACTACCCGGCAGAGGAGGGAGCACCCTCAGTCCAGGATGCTCTCCTTGCTACATGCATCCTGAAGCATCACTGAACACCCAGGACTAGCAGCGTCTGCTCATACTGAGAACCCACGGACAGCACAGCCCACATGGCTTGAGTCCCGGAGCCTGGCACTCAGCATCTTTTCCTCAAGGTTATGCAACTTCAAAAGCCCGAAAGGTGAAAGAAGGCTGAAGAGGCAAAGCTCAAATGACTTGAGAAGCAAGTGTCAGAACATGTACGAAAGTGCATCTGATGCAAAGTCACAGAGACCTCCGTGGCCCACGCCCGCAGAGAAGTGCTGCCTCGCCAGGCTCCTTGGAAGTCAGCTGAATTGCATCATGTCCCCTGGTGTCACAGGTCTGCTGCTCCACACCAACGGTGGGGCAAGCCGCTTGAAAAGGAGGTCAGGTGTGTACCTCTAGCAGGACAACCACTGGTTCCAGGTGCGGCCGGTCTGTCTTAGCTGCCCTGTGCGTCCCTGATGGAGGCTGAGCTGAGGCTGTGGGGTGGATGGACAGTCCTGACTTCCTAAATCATGTGTCCTTCAGGGCTTATAAGAGTGGGAGATGCAGACTGCCAGTGGAGAGGTCTGGGTCACTGTGCAGACCACTGACACAGTCCTGTCACTCAGCCATGAGGCCTCCAGGTAAGGTGTGGGGCATTGGGCGGACAAACGGTCAGGGTCTCCCAGGTCATCCTCACCCTCTCCTCTGGGGCCTGGCTGTCAGTCTAGGGGCATCTCTTAACTGCTCTGGGCATCAAATCTCAGATACACCAGACTCACTGCCTCAGCCCTTCCAGGATGGATAAGGCAGGTCCGAGCACTTAGATTAATCCAAGAAACAAATAAAACACGGGCTTCTGACTGCCATGTTAAGCAGCTGCTAGGAAGCTGAAATGGTGATGAGCAACAGCCAGGCCTGGGCCTCCCATGGCTCTTTCTGCTAGCCCCCCAGGCTGTGTTGCTTGCTGTGTGGATACACATCCTCCCTGCATCCCCACCTACCACCCAGCAGGTCCCACCTGGCCCCAGCCCTTTCTACCACTACCCTTGCATTTTCCCCCACTTTCTTTCCCATAGCACAAATAGCTTCCTCTGCTTTTTTTTTTTCTCCTTCCTTTCTGGAAGGCCCTTGTGCACACTCTAAGAGACAGACAGCCTGAGGCTCAAGGTGGCATGGGAGGCAAGATTTCTCTCGGTCCTGTTTCTTAGGACTCCTGCCAGATGGGGGGAGAGGAGTATCTGAAACCATCCAAAGTCAGTCAATGAGAATATGAGTACAGGAGAAATGAGTACAGCCTTCATAATCAGCATTATTCAAACTGTATCAAAAGCTCAAATGATACAGATAACGATCTCAAACCTCAGTGGAAAGTGATTTGGTAAAACTGCAGATTTGTAGGCTCAAACCTCTGAAAAACCTACAACCACAGGATGCAGATGTCTTGTGGATCTCACTCTGAAAACAATGTTTTTAGAAACTCAAACTTGTTCCCAGGGACCAGCTGAACCATCAAGGTTGATAACTGGCTGTGTTGCTTTGGATTTTCTGGGAACCGCTGGCAGTTTCTTTCTTTGAACCGTAGCTGATTTACAGTATTGTGTTAGCTTCAGGTGTGTGACAAAGCGACTCAGGAATGTGTGTGTGTGAGTGTGTGTGTGTGTGTGTGAGTGTGTGAGAGTGTGTGAGAGTGTGAGTGTGTGTGTGAGCATGTGTGTATGTGTGAGTGTGTGTAAGAGTGTGTGAGTGTGAGAGTGTGTGTGTGTAAGTGTGAGTGTGTGTGTGAATGTGTGTGTAAGAGTGCGTGTGTGAGTGTGAGAGTGTGTGTGAGTGTGTGTGAGCGTGTGTGAGTGTGTGTGTTTCTGTGTGTGTGAGTGTGTGTATGTGTGTGAGTGTGAGCGTGTGTGTGTGTGTCTAAGAGTGTGAGTGTGTGAGTGTGAGTGTATACGAGTGTGTGTGTGTGTGAGTGTGTGAGCGTGCGTGAGTGTGAGTGTGTGTGTGTAAGTGTGAGTGTGTGTGAGTGTGTGAGCGTGTGAGTGCTTTCTCAGGCACTTCAGTCGTATCCAACTCTTTGAGACCCGTGGACTGTAGCCCGCCAGGCTCCTCTGTCCGTGGGATTCTCCAGGCAAGAACACTGGAGTGTGCTGCCATGCCGTCCTCCAGGGCATCTTCCCGACCCAGGGATCGAACCCTCATCTCCTGCCTTGTGGGTGGACTCTTTACCGCTGAGTCAGCAGGGCCTCCCAGCGCGGCTGCTTTCTCGGATTGTTTTTGCCTCTATGCTCCGACCAGGTAATGAATGCCGCTCCGTGCGCTCTGCACTGAGCCCTTGTTGATCGCCTATTTTACACACAGCAGTGTGTATACGTGGGTCTCAAACTCCCAGCCCCCACTTTCCCCTTTGGAACCATGCTTGTTTTCTATGTCTGTGTATCTGTTTATGTTTTGTAAATAAGTTCACTTGTGTCCTTTTTTTTTTTTAGATTTTGCATATGTGATATCCATACAATATTTGTCTTTATCTGAATTACTTAGTATGATAAGTGAAGATCCCATTCATGTTGTGCAGTTGGCATTGTTTCATTCTTTTCTATAGCTGAGTAGTATTCCAGTGTTATATGTACCACATTTGCTTCATCCATCCATCTGTTGATCTTAAGTTGCTTCCAAGTCTTGGTAATTGTAAATAGTGCTGCTCTGAACATTTGGGTGCACACATCTTTTTGAATTAGAGTTTTTGTCTTTTCCAGATATATGCTCAGGAGTGGGGATGCTGAATCATATGGTAGTTCTATTTTTTTGAAAAAAACATTAAAAAACATTTTTTAAGGGAACTCTATACTCTTCTGCACAGTGGCTACACTAGTTTACATTCTCACCAACTGGGTAAGAGGGTTCCCTTTTCTCCACGCCCTCTCCAGGATTTGTTTTTTGTGGACTTTTTGATGTTGGCTATTCTGACCCATGACTGGCCTTTACTTTCAATTTGATGTTGACACATGGATGGAAGAGAGAGGTTACCTAAGGTTTGAATTACAGAGCTGTCTTCATCAGCGTCCACAAGGTCTAACTGTTAGGACCCTGATTTAGCCTTTTACCCCAACGTCTTCACTTTCCCCTCAGTTCATGTAATCAAGTACTAAGCTCATCAATATATAAATTATAGAGAAATGGAAACAAGTAAAAAACAAACTCAAAGCCCTCCATAATTTTAACTGCCCCCACCCCTGCCTCCCCCCACCCCCACATCCAGAGGACAGGCTGACATCCGAGGCCACGGGGTTAAGTGCAGTTTCTTTTTCCAGCATCCTGAGGCAGGGCTGAGCTCTCGGTAAATGGGGTGCCCGTGGCATTCTCCCTAGCTGATGTCTTGGGTCCCTGTTAGGGCCGCGGAGCACAGCGGGGGACACCTCTCCAGCACTGGGGACACACTCTGGGGCCAACCCGAGAGATGTGACCAGGGCCCCAGGGAGGCTCCCGGTCACTGTGCTAGGGCCACTTCATTCCAGGCTGACACAGCATCCCTGGCTGCACTGAGGACCACCTCCCCTGCCCTCCTTGCCACCCTAGGCTCCTGGTGGGAAATTTTTCAGCAGTGCCTGCCCCCTCCGTGGAAGTGGCTCACCCCTCTCATGGGCCAGCTGCTCCCCTTCATTCTGAGGGCCGTCTGTGCCCACCAGGTCCAGCCCTATGTGACCAAGGCCAAGTTACTCAGGTTTTCTGAGCCTCATTCACTTTTTACGTAAAATGAGAATAATCATAGTACTGACCTCTTCAGGGACATGCGAGGACTTAAGCTTAGGATCTGGAAATGATCTCTCAGAAAGTAATATCTGTCACCACCTCCCTATGATTAGCCTAACTCCCCTCTCACTAGAAATGGGCAGGGAAAGAATATCAGTCCAATCACACAATCATTTTGGAGTTAAAGCAGATCTCAAAACCTACCTAATCAAAGTCCTTAAAATTTGGGAACCCTACTTTGGACCCCAGAAAATCCACTACTTTCAGGGACCAGGTAGGTGATATGTACAGACCAAGCAGAAGGCAGGATAGAGCAGAAACTGCAGAAAAACCAGAAACGTGTGCTCCACCCAAGGGACTGCAAAAACAGTAATTTTCCAAACGAATGCTGTCGCCTGGGCCCCGACCTGACCTAGGGCCCTGCAGGATGCATCCCAGATGGACAGAAGGCGGGTGGGGGCGGAGGGGTTTGGGGTGACCTGGGCCTCCCTGCAGCCCGCGGGAGCGCGCACGCGCCGTCTCACACCCTCACCTTTCTCAGCCTCGCGGCTCCGGTGCCGGAGCGGATGGCATCCATCAAGGCCTGTCTGGCGTCCACCGGGTTGCTGACCGGCCCCGCGCTAGACCTCGATGCTGACCAGGATGAGGTGGGCGCCTGGGCAGCCGGAGCGGGTGGGGGCGGGGGCAGCTGGGGCTGGACCCCAAGGTCTTCCACCCGCGAGGAGTCCGGCCCCTGTGCAGACAGCGCGGCATCGCGGAGGCTCTGGAGCTCCTCAGAGGCAGAGGACGTGACCTAGCAACGAGACAGTGAAATGACAGGGTCCCAAACGTCCTTTCCGAGAGGCAGTGCTTTTCAGACCCTGAAAAAACCCAGGGGCCGTGTCTGCTCCCCATCCTGGGGCTCTCCATCAGGCCACTTACTGCTGGCAGGGAGCAGGGCTGCCTACTGAGACCCCTGCCCTCCTGCCTCACCCGGGCCTGCCTGGACAGACCCCGAGGCCGCACGCAGCAACAGCCCATCGGTGGGAAGGACCCCTCCTCCAAACACGGAGCAGAAGGTGCCCACCCGGGTTTTCCTCGGATTCTGGCTGCAGAAGGTGCATGACCCTGTCCCCGAGCTCCAGTCCTGGTGGTCCTGTGACTGTATCAGACCAGCCCCAGCAGGGAGCAACTCCATCCTGGAGCTGAGTGGCTCACGCCTCTGCTGCTGGCTGACCCAGCCCTGAAGCCACGCTCAGTGTCCTGGGAATGTGGGAAGTGAGGGCCCTGGTGCGCAGGAAAAACTGGTGTTCAGGAGAGGCTGGCCTCAGGGCCTCTCCCGCGGCCGGGCTGGCAACTCCAGTGATGACTTAGCATTGCTTAGGGAATCGGAGGGTCGCCCTGGCTTTTGCAGTTCTCTGGGGGTCACTGCGGGTGGGTGTGGGGGGCCCCCTCTCACCTTCCTCAGGCTGCAGGTCCCGCTGTGGCCGCGTATGGCCGCCAGGAGGGCTGAACGCTCACAGTCTGCCTCCGTGTAGGACGGTTTCTTTGGCCCTCCCTTTGAGCTGGGTTCTGGAGTCTAGAACATTTATTAATGACGTCAACTCCTGTCACTTAGGTGATGGGGAAATGATGACTACAAGGCAGTACACAAGAAAGCCCATAGTTACCAGGTCAGGCCTACAGGGTCAGTTTTATCATCCCTGTCTGTTAGAAGGTAGAATTATCAAGGTGCAGGTCTGGATTGACCTTACACTATACAAAAATTAAGGGGCTTCCCTGGTGGCTCAGCTAGAACCTGCCTGGCAATGCAGGAGATGCAGGTTTGATCCCTGGGTGGGGAAGATCCCCTGGAGAAGGGAATACCCACTCCAGTACTCTTGCCTGGGAAATCCCATGGACAGAGGAGCCTGGTGGACTACAGTCCATGGGCTCACAGTCAGACATGATTGAGTGACTAAACAACAGCAACAAAATACAGAAATCAAAAGCTATGTATTTGGGGAGGCACGGGGTGATCACCCTCCCCAAATGTCATCTCCCTCTTTCCTCAGTGGCAAAGTGAAGGAAACAGTTTCTAATCCTCAGTGTCAGGGTAGCTGTTAAATAACATTTGCAAGGTGATAAATTCCTACATGGAGGGCAGGTGTCATAAAAATTTCCTCAAGGCTTCAGCCCACCACTGCTGAAAATGCAGGGTGATGGGGGGCAGGGCCTCAGCCTGACTCTCCATCTCCCCCTCCAGGCTCAAAGACCAGTTATGGATGATTCCTCCCCCTCCCTCCACTCCCCCATGCCCACACAAGAACTATGGATTGCTGGCACCTCTCCCCAGGGCAGTCAAGAGCCTTAAAGGCAGTGTGGGCAAACCAAAGTCATCAGTTTTGTCTCCTTAGTGGTTCTATTCAAACAACTCCACAGGCAGGGAGACAGCAATCCAGGTAAAATTAAGCCCATGCAGTCACCCGCATCCCTAGCCTGGTCCTCCTCCTCTGATGTCACCTAAGGTCTGTGTCTGGGTGGGTGTGGGGGAGAGGCGTCTCTGAGGCAGAAGCCCACCAATAACTTCACCTTGCGGAGCCTGTCCTTGCCTCCCGCCGAGTGGATGGCCTCCATCAAGGCGCTGTGCAGGGATGTGTCTTTCGGAGCTGGCCTCTGGACCACAGGCCTGAATTTCTTCTTTGGCCCGAAGATGCTGGCTGGCAGAGTACCATCAGCTTCAAGTACACCTGTGCTTAACAAACTGGGCTTTTCCTCCCGTGGTGGGGGCTCCTGTCCAGCCCGGCCGTTTGTATCTGACACTCTTGGAGAGCAAGGAGGCTCGCTGTGGGTGGGGGCCCACCGGGAGCCGTTCACCAGGGTACTGCCGGAAGTCTGATCACCTCCTGAGCGAGGCTGTGAGGGGCTCAAGCCGTCAGACTTGCCCTGGGGGTCGGATGTGGAGTCGGTCCTGTGGGTCCTTGTGCTCCGCTCCCCACTGAGACCACAGCTCTGCCCCACAGCAGCCTGGTCCCTTTGGGCAGCTCTGACTAGTGACCCCCGGGGATTTCCGTGGATGCCAGGAGGGTAGTCTTGAGCAGACAGCTTCCCGTAAGGGCTGCTGACCTGCCATCCAGGAGGGGGTCCTGCGGTAGATTCCTGCCCCTCACCGCGAACACCCGTGCCTGGGTTTGGGCCGGGGGTGGTACCATCCTTCACCACAGGAGGCGCTACAGCCGGCTCTGGTGCTGCGCCTTCACATGTCCTCTGGGGGTTATTCTGTCCCCTCCCCATGTCACTGTGGGCTTTCGGGGCCCCTATCCGCTTGGCAATAGCAGAGGCCATGTACTGACTGGACGTTCTCCTCTGAGGTTTGAGAAACGGGACTTCCGCGGTGCTAGCTGCTGGCACTTGGAGGGGACGAGCGGCTGCCGGGGGTGGCCGGCTTCTCCCCTCCCCCAGAGCTCTCCCGTCTTCTGAGTGGGGGGACTGGGGCCCGGGCAATGTTACCTGGGGGTCTGGGGAGGTGGGCTCGCCTCTCAGTCTGCTTTCCTGAGGTTGCGGATTCGTGGGGGTGGTGGGGGTGGGGGTCCTCCTGGGCCCCTCCGTGGGCCGGCCAGAGTGCTTCTCTATAGAATTGGATCTCCAGAATTCTTTGACTTTTCCAATGGGTGGGGTTTCTGCCTCCAGAGTGGGTGATGAGGGAACTACAGTCCTGCCGGCATGCGCGTGGGGGCTCACCAGGTTCCCCAGTTCATCAATCTTAATGGCACCCATGGAGAGGGATGCCCCCCGGTCGTAGCATTTCATCTCTGACTTTGGAGGGACAATTTTATAAGTTGTGAGTCCATATCTAAGGCCATAACTCCCCGCTGGGAGTTGGCCTCGTTGATGCCATGGCGGTAGTGTTGAGATATTACTTTTACCATCACTTGCCTTTTCCTTCCCCAGCTGCGGGATCACCCTCCCGGGGGCTGGGGTCCTCCCGCTGTGAGCAGGGCCAGGCGCCCTGCCTTCCTCCTTCCCATTCAAGTGGTGAGTGTGAAGCGCTGAAGCAGAACTCGCCTTGGGCTCCATCTTACTGGGATCCACCTCCTTCCAGGTGTTGGTCAAGGCTGAGCCTTCTCTCTCAGGCTCCTGGGAAGGAGGTGGTGAGCTGGGCCCTGCTGCCCACCTCTGCCTGTGCTGCTGGGGGCACTCGGCCTGGCAGGGTGGTGGCTGAGCCTTACTGTCGGCCGTGCTCCCCAAGTCGAAGGAGCCAGCATTGTTGTTTCTATTGGAAAACATGCCTGAGTCCACGGGGTCATCGAGAACTTCCCCTATGAACGTCACCGGGATTGCCTCAGAGTCACCATGGGGGGTGGACATGCCGTGTACAGAGTTGCTGAGCGAGCTTGTGTCAGCTTCGTAGCTTTCTTCCATTTCTGCAAAGAAGCACAACTCAGGTCACAGGCAGAGCCCACTTGGATGGTTCTGATGCCCCTTAACCAGTGAAATCCCACCCTGATTTTCATCTCCGAGGGTCCTTGGGTGAAAGTTATTTAGTGTCATTTGGGTGTCGTCTACACATGCCCAGAGCCAGTCTCAGTGCACAGGACCCAGTCAAGGACCTGTCTGCAGATTCATGATGCCTTGAGGGCAGGCCCTGCGGTACCACATTTTGCCGGCGTCTTTACTTACAAATTGATGCTGAAGTCCGAGCCCTCAGTAACACCACCTCAGAGCAGGGTGGGAAGGTGGATTGGGATTTTTACTTTCCTCTTGATTTGGTTCACAAGGAGCACCACAGAATCTATGGCTCAAGGTGCTCTTGTTCTGCTTCCCAAGAGGCAGGTGACAATGCCTTGAGCCCCCATGAATTAGCCCTAAAGGACACAGCGGGCCTGCAGGCAGGGTCTGAGGGACAGGCCAAGGTTGATAAAGGTTTCTTAGCTCTGTCAACCCCATCTGAGGACAGAACTGAGAACAGAACCCCATCTGAGGACAGAAAATGGACAAGTGAGTCAGACAAAAGGCTGGGTCAGCTCTGAAATCTGCCTCCTTCTTGTTTTATTCGGTTGTCAGGCAAGGCCTACATCTACGTTCTAGTCTGTGTGCCTTTGTTTGAAAGATTTCTGGTTGTTCACTGAGCTGGTTTGTACCTGCTCAGGCCTTGCACTATTCTGTCTGATACATGCACAGAAGTGCAGTCCCTGGGACGCCCCCGGGAACAGGGGTCCCTGGTGAGATGCTGTGCGCCGTGCTCCTCTTTGAAAGTCAGACCACGTGTTAGCAGGTCATGGGGTGGGAGGTTAATACAGAGGCCTGTTTGCCAGAGTGGCACCCAGTGTTTCCCTAATTCATCTGAGGGCTGAGACCTTCTTTTTTGGTTCCTGTGTGCAGACTTTTGATGTGCAGAGTCAGTATTATGCACAGCAGGCCATATGCGCCTGCTGGGACATCTCCTCGGCACTGTTCTGCCGCCCAGGTGCACGGCCCCTCTGGGAGCTGAGCTCCCTGCGTGCTTGGCCCCCAGCCCAGGCCTTCCTCTCTCGCAGCATGTCTCCTCTGCACACATCTTCCCCACGTGGTTACCCGTGGTGCCGTCGGCAGCCCTGACGCCCTCAGGGTGCCTGGCTCCGGCGGAGATTTCCAGGCAGGAGGGGCGGTGCTTACCTTCCAGGTCTTCGTCCAGCTCTGCAAGGGTTTTCTGGAACTGTCCAGTCATGAATATTTCCTCATCCTCATGTGAGGCTGGAGCAGCTTTTCCGTTTCTAGGGAAAACCAAGAGGAAAAGGGAGCATTCATTTAGCTCATTATCTATGTAACTGACTCTTTTCTGGAAATATCTGAGGCAGGTACAATTTATAGTCAAAGTCAGGCCATTCCATAGGCACTGCTGTCCTTGGAACGCCTGAGACACAGATGGGGTGTGTGTCTGTCTGTGTGTGGTGTGTATATGCTGTGTGTATGCATATGTGTGTGTGTGTGGTGCACAGCGACGACCACTCCAACGGTGAACTTCAGGTCAGCAGCGACAGTGGTGACTGCCCCTCCGGCCGTGCCCCCTCCCCACGCCCACACGGCAGTGACCGGATCGGGGAGGGTGGGCAGGGAAGACCCCCTGCAGCCCGTGAGCCTTCCCACGTGGGTTCTTCTGCCCAGATCATCCCATGGGAAGCCTCACAAGCAGTAAGAAGGCAGGCAAGGTCATGATCGCTGCTTCCCAGAGAAGTGGCCATGTGCTAAGCAGCTAAGAGTGCAACTGCCCCTGCTCACAGGGGCTCCTGAGCCTGGGAGAGCTGCCACGTCTGTGTCCACAAGTGCCTCATGGCCCTGCCACCCGGGTGTCCAGGGAGATGTCCCTATCTGCTGAGGAAAGCTGGGCTTTCCTTCTCTTCAGCCCTGGACAGTAGCATTTATGAGACAACAGCTGCCAAAGCAATTTGAGAGCAGCCCTTGCAGAGGCTCTGGTCTCTTTTGTCTCGTGGTGCCAAGAACAGAGACACGTACAGGGTGATTGTCCCTCTTCTGCAAAAGCGGAAGGTCTTTCCCGCTGATCGTTAGAATCAAGGACCAGTTTCCATTGTTACTAATCAGGCCGAGATAATGATGCATGAAATATGCTTTGTACCATCCTCACTTACATAGCAGAGTTTGTGTTCTGGTAAATGAGTCTTTCTTACTTGGTGACTGTGTCTCTTTGGGAGCCAGGAAGTGGGCTTCCAGATCCAACTCAGCTAATGTCCTCTGACACGGCAGACAAAGACTGCTGGCCGAGATGTGTGCGGCTGTGGACCAATTAACAACGACCACAGATGCACAAGACTTGCCTTTCCTGTTGCTTTTGCCATAAGACTTAATTGGATGCATTTACTAAACTTGTCTCTTTCTCTTCCACAGAATTTGATGGTTTAGACAAATTTAATTTATATATTCAATCAAGTATATGGCAGAAAAAAGTGGTAAGGGCTCTCTAAAGTAGTATTTGAAATGGAAAACAGTGTTTTTCAAAGGTTGGCTCCTAGTTTAGAATGCTTAAAGCCTAGCCAGACAAAACTATATCTATACTTTTCCTTCAAAGTATTTGCCTTCCCTTCAAAGTATGCAAAATCACATTGTTCTATGGGAATAGAATGATATTAATAAGAATTAAAAACTATAGCACATGGAATTACACTCAATATTTTATAATAACCTATAAGGGAAAAGAATCTGAAAAAGAATGTATATGTACGTATGAGGGCTTTCCTGGTGGTTCAGACGGTAAAGAATCTGCCCATAATGCGAGAGACCCAAGTTCAATTGTTCAATCCCTGGGTCAAGAAGATCCTTTGGAGAAGGGAATGGCAACTCACTGCAGTATTCTTGCCTGGAGAATCCCATGGACAGAAGAGCCTGGCAGGCTACAGTCCATGGGGTTGCAAAGATCAGACATGACTGAGTGACTAAGTTTAAGTTCTATACATGTATACATTCATATGCATATTATACATATATAAGTAAATATATATATGTATATTTACTTAACTGTACATCTGCATCTAATACATCATGATGGAGATCAAACCAGTCAATCCTAAAGGAAATCACCCCTGGATAGTCACTGGAAGGGCTGGTGCTGAAACTGAAGCTGAAGCTCCAATACTTTTGCCACTTGATAAAGAGCCAACTCATTGGAAAAGACCCTGATGCAGGGAAAGATTGAGAGCAGGAGGAGAAGGGGGTGACAGAGGATGAGATGGTTGGATAGAATCTCCGACTCAACGGACATGCGTCTGAGCAAACTCCAGGAGATAGTGAAGGACAGGGAAGCCTGGCGTGCTGCAGTCCATGGGGTCACAAAGAGTCAGACAAGACTTAGTGACTAAACAAAATCAGCTATATTTCAATAAAAATAAAATAATGTACTCTTAGAAAATGAATTAAAAAATAATTTAAGAGAAAAGTTCCACTGATGATATTACTTTATTAAAGGTAAACTAGAGAATGAAAATCATCTTGAACTGATGAAAATGCAAGGAATCTGAGACTCTTACACTTGTTGCTCCTGGTTTAAACTGGAAAGCAATGCAAACAGGTACATCAAGATGCAAAAACATAGCTTTGACTTTGTAGGAACTTTGGTTCATTAGCCTCTCTTTTGATAATTTGCCTTAATAATCCTGTGGAAGGAAAATATGAACCACCATGTTCATCATATTCATGAGGAGACATCTCCAGCTTCCGGCAGTGAGGAGTTCCCTCCACTACTACATCGAGATGTGATTATGATGTGGGGGTGGAGACACAGGTCACAGATGAAGCCGCATGTTGTGTGAAGAAACTAAGACACAGAGCTCCATCTAGGAGGGCCATGATGATCTAAAAGGAATCTGTGTCTGAGGACAAGGGTGACACAGAAATCTAGACACCACTATGAGCCAGTGTGATTTGTTGAAATGGATGGATTACGGCAAATATTTTATCTTTTCTCCTTTGAAGTATGCTCATTTTGGTACAAGGCAGCTTGAGTGATGAGGTGATTTTTTTCAAACAGACAACATTTAAAATGATTCTTTGGTCCTCTTCATGTCTGACTCTTTGTAACCCCATGGGCTGTAGCCTGCCAGGCTCCTCTGTCCATGGGATTCTCCAGGCAAGAATACTGGAGTGGGTTGCCATGCCCTCCTCCAGTGGATCTTCCCGACCCAGGGATCGAACCAGGGTCTCCTGCGGCTCCTGCACTGGCAGGTGGGTTCTTAACACTGAGCCCCCTGGGAAGCCCGCTAACGAGCACTAATTATTTTATGGAAAGCAGTTTACATGTTTGTTATACCATGCGGCTCATGGGGTCGCAAAGAGTCGGACATGACTGAGTGACTGAATGGAACTGAATGCCATGCCCGATACACATAGTATGTTGTGTTTATAATTTTATTTTGCTATTGAGATGATAGTGATGATCCCAGTGATGATCCTAAACCACTGTGCGGCAGCCATAAATCCTAAAGGAGGCATTACAGCAGGGCCTGAGCCAGCCCTTCACCACGCTCCTCCCACCCAGACGCTGGCCTGAGCCGCCCCATTTAACCATCAGTGGCCAAGCCCCAGGCTCAGAACTTCAGATCTGCTCTCTGCCTGCCATCTCACCTCCCATCCAGGCGCTCTTGTGAAGTCTGGGGTCCCTCCATCCATTCCTCTGCCCTCCACTTGGCTCAGCGGTCTTGCCCATCCCTTTCTTCTATCTGCCTCTTGTACAATCAGAGGTCTTCCCCAGATGGTCAACCCCACACTCTGCTGACACCCCCATCCACCTCTGGCCCACCCTGGCTCCTGACACCCTAGTGTGGACCTGATTCCCTGGGGCATCACTTGTCCAGGAGGAGAGAGTTGGCACCGACAGAAGCCACTGGCCTTGGGGGTGCTCTGGAGGGAGGGAACCAGGTCCTCGACTGGTGCTTCTCCCAAGGCTGCCAAGCAGCCCTGGGGTGGGGCAAGGCGAGGCCTGTGACCACTTCACTTCTGCAGCTGCTGCCGCTCCCGATACAAGGCAGAGGGGGGCCACCGCTCTCCGGATTCTGGGCTTCTGCATGAACAGATTATCTGGCCCAAAGATACCAGTGGTGATGTATCTATTTTGCTTTCAAACATACAGTTTCAGGGAGGAGACGTTTAGCAGAATGTGCTTTTCTTTCCTCCCCCACCCCACCCACTTCTACTAATTGATTATAACTCTTCCTCTCTTCCTATAACAACAAGCTAGATGCACCGGGTCCCTGGCTGGAGGGCAGATTCTGCGGGCTTAGCAGGAGAGCCCTAGGATGTGTCCCAGAGAGGCACAGTTGGCCAGAAACACCACTGCCTCCTTTTAGCTGAAAGTCAACTGCACAGGTGTTTTTCTCCCGGGCGTCATTCCTCATGCCCAGCACACACCCCGGTTTCTAATGTCAGTTTCTTACTGACAGTTTGTTTTGGCTTGAGACCAAGAAAGTGAGGGCAAACAAGCAGTGCAGACCTTCTGATCCCAGCTGCACGTGCAGAATAAACGTCACCAGCAGCCTGTCCTCCACGGGAGCTGACTCCACAGAGAGCATCGCCCTGGACAGGCCGCCGCGGCCGAACCAGAGGGCGAAGGACGGCACTGCCAGCTTCCGGCGGAAGCACGCCCAGGACGTGGATGGCGTGGGGCTGGGGGCAGCGATGGGCTCGGCACCCGCTCCCACAGGACAGCTAACAGCACACGTGAAATCAGTACCCAGGCAAACAGGGGCCTTTTCACTCTTTTCCTTTTTACATTAGAAAGGAAAAGAAGTGTGGGCAGACCTTGCCCCACTCCAGCACATTAAATCATTTTTCTGTTTGATGTGGCTAGGAAAGTTTCTTTAAATAATTTATCCAGTCACAGAAAAAAAAAGTCTGAGAGGAAAAAGATGTCCTTTTCAGCTAGCAATTCAATTGCTGATGACAACCAAAACAACCCATGGGAATTCAAAACAATCACTTGATAAACTAAAGGCAAGAAGCCTGGGAAAACATACAGTTAATGACAGTCATATATGCTTAACTTCTGCATTCCATTTACAAGTGGCCTTCTATTTACAAAGCTTCAGAGTTCTAGAACAATGGTGTCCAGGAGAAACGTAATATGAGCTACATGTGTAGTTTGAAATCTTCTTGTAATCACATTAAAAAGGTGAAAAATAATAAGCAAGATTACTTTTCATTAAATACTTTAACATTATTTTTTTAATTAGTATACTTTAATCCAACATTTAACTCAAATTATTATCATCATTGTCATGTGTAAATGACATAAAAAGTTCACTTCTTCTTATGCTTGGTGCATATTTCACACTTACAGCACATCACAACTTGGGCTAACCACCCAGCAGGCTCAGTAGCCCAAGTTGGCTGGTAGCCACTATACCCACAGCATAGTCCCTTCCCTCCCCCCATCTTAAATGTTTTTAAATGTTCCTTTGTTAGTATAGTTACAAAGTTTTAGCATTCTGAAAGGTATTAAATGCTTCTAAGTATGGTTTTTCCAGTGGTCATGTATGGATGTGAGAGTTGGACTGTGAAGAAACTCTCACAGCTGAGCACCAAAGAATTGATGCTTTTGAACTGTGGTGTTGTATAAGACTCCTGAGAGTCCCTTGGACTGCAAGGAGATCCAACCAGTCCATCATAAAGGAGATCAGTCCTGGGTGTTCATTGGAAGGACTGATGCTGAAGCTGAAACTCCAATACTTTGGCCACCTCATGCAAAGAGTTGACTTGTTGGAAAAGACCCTGGATGGTGGGAGGGATTGGGGGCAGGAGGAGAAGGGGATGACAGGGGATGAGATGGCTGGATGGCATCACCGACTTGATGGACATGAGTTTGGGTAAACTCCGGGAGTTGGTGATGGACAGGGAGGCCTGGCGTGCTGTGATTCATGGGGTCGCAAAGAGTTGGACACGACTGAGCAACTGAACTGAACTGAACTGAACTGTTGAAAAATAGAGCCTGACACCCACTTACCCAACCACTCTCATTCCTGTGGAACTAATGTTCCCAAAACAGACCCCAGGAGTGAGAGTTTCACAGTATTGCTACACCGAGAGATGAACTGCCTGATTCCAGCAAGACTGCCTTTAGGATATGAGAGTTTAGAAATAATGCTAGTTCCACTAGAATCCCTGTAAGTAGGTAGGAGGCAATAGCCCTCTGTCTCTCTCAACATCTTGTTGTTTAGTCGCTCAGTCGTGTCTGATACTTTGTGACCCCCATAGACTGTAGCCCACCAGGCTCCTCTGTCCATGGGATTCTGCAGGCAAGAATACTGGAGCAGGTTGCCATTGCCTTCTCCATCTCCCCATCTATTTACACACAAATGTATGCACGCATGTGTGTGCATGGTTTCTTTTCAAACAAAGATGTTATAAATAGTTAACTCAGGCAGATGGTTAGAGGTAAACACAGTTCTAAGGATTCTTCAACAAATCAAGTTTCTATCCTTCCTTAGGCAGTTTTCAATAAAAAACATCAATGATAATAATGATAAAACCAGCCATCAATTTCTGAAGGCTAGCAATATGTCAGGCACCATTCTAGGGGTGGTACTGCAGATCTCCACTGTACTGACAAGAAAACTGAAGTGAGAGGTCAGGTCCCCAAACTACAACCAGGTATCACCTCACACCAGCCAGAAAGGCCATCATTAAAAAGTCTACAAACAATAAATGCTGGAGAGGATGTGGAGAAAAGGGAAACCTCCTACACTGTTGGTGGGGATGCAAATTGGTTGCAGTCACTACGGAGAACAACACGGAGGTTCTTTACAATAGAAAAACAGAGTTAATATACGACCCAGTAATCCCACTTCTGGGCATATACCCAGAGAAAATCATAATTCAAGAAGACACATGTACGCCAGTGTTCATTGCAGCACTATTTACAATAGCCAGAATATGGAAGCAACCTAGATGTCCATCAACAGAGGAATGGATAATGAAGATCTGGGGGGGTGTGTGTGTGTGTGCGTATATATATAGACACCTAAGAAAGAATGAAATAATGCCTTTTGCAGCAACATGGATGGGCCTAGAGATTATCATATTAAGTGACATAAACCAGACAAAGGTAAATATCACATGATATCACTTGTGTGTGGAATCTAAAAAGAAAAAGGTGATATAAGTGAACTCATATACAAAACAGAAAAAGACCCACAGACACAGAAAACAAACATGTAGGTACCAAGGGGGGAAGAGGAGGAGGGATAAATTAGGAGCTTGGGATTAACATAGACACACCACTGTATATAAAATAGACAACCAGCAAGGACCTACTTCATAGCACAGGGAACTACACTTAATGTTTTGTAATAACCTATGAGGGAAAAATATGGAAAAAATAAGGGGAAAGGATATGAAAAAGAACAGATATAAATGTATAGCTGAATCACTCTGCTGTAACCTGAAACAAACACAACATGGTAAATCAGCTATGTTGTTCAGTCGCTGAGTCACATCCAACTCTTTGCAACCCCATAAACTGCAGTACACCAGGCTTTCCTGTCTTTCACCATCTCCTTGAGTTTGCTCAAACTCATTTCCATTGAGTCAGTGATGCCATCCAACCATCTCATCCTCTGTCATCCCCTTCTCCTCCCACCTTCAATCTTTCCCAGCATCAGGGTCTTTTCCAATGAGTCAACTCTTCTCATGAGGTGGCCAAAGTATTGGAGTTTCAGCTTCAGCATCAGTCCTTCCAATGAACACCCAGGACTGATCTCCTTTAGGATGGACTGGTGGGATCTCCTTGTAGTCCAAGGGACTCTCAAGAGTCTTCTCCAACACCACAGTTCAAAAGCATCAATTCTTTGGCACTCAGCCTTCTTTATGGTCCAACTCTCACATCCATACATAACTACTGGAAAAACCATAGCTTTGATTAGACAGACCTTTGTTGGCAAAGTGATGTCTCTGCTTTTTAATACACTGTCTAGGTTTGTCATGGCTATTCTTCTAAGAAGTGAGAGATCAAGTCACTGACTCAGGGCACCACCACCAGCAGTGAGCAGATATGATGCCAGGTAGTGTGACCATGGACTTTCTAGTCTTCATGTTGAGTTTCTCTGTAAGTATGAGGAGAGTTGGCCTGCATCATACATGAAGGAAAGATGCATCGGGAAGGAGAGCTTCTGTGGGCATCACGCCTGCTATTAAGGGCAGGACTGTGCAGAGGTCACACCTAGGTGCCCTCAGGATGATGAGCCATCCCCATGTGGCCTGAATTCTTCCTGAAGGAGGTTATTTACTGTCTGTTATACATTTAGAGGGAGACTCTGGGAATTTGATGTCCCACTTGCTGAGTCAAATTTGAACTGAGAGCATAGATTTATTTTGCAATGCAAATTATAATTGGACTTGATGCAAAACATATCATTTTCAGATCACAGCACACAAAGCGTACTCCAGTCATTCCCAAGCCTTCATGTTTGCTCTATTTAGAAGACTGGTATTTATTTTTAAGACTTTCCAATTCAAAATCTTCACTGCCACGGCATTAATTGGAGGTCAGCCAATGCTACCCTTGAGGAAGGGGTAGCCATGACTGCAATGAGCAGAGACATCAAATTCAGGTGCATGAGCAGGAGCCCGGCACTTTGTCACTGGACTGAATAGCTTAAGAAAAATGCTTTCAGTTGAGGCCAAGACCACAGGCTCTCCTTGGACAGGCAGCAGCAGCTCTGGAGCAAATAGTCTGTCTCCAATTTGTCAAAGTTCGACCCCTAGCCAAAAAAGTCTGGGTGACTTGGCTGTCTGCTAAGTCACAGCAGAGAGAGGAGAAACAGCCCAGCAAACTAGAACCTTATAGACCTTACAAACTGGGGTCTTTGCAGGTCACAAAGGACATTCCCCTGTTCCTTCCAATACTCAATGCATTGCTGTGTATCAGAGGGGTGGCAGTATTGAAGGGCACCCTGGCAAAGTTGAAAACCACAAACACTCCTTATTTCCCCTTGGGGACAGGTCCCACACCAGAGATTCTATAAGCCGGGTGCTTCAGTCTGGTGGGGATGGCTTCATCACCCATCAGAACCCACACCCCACCTGGAGAGACCCAGCTGTGCCTGTCACAGCAAAGGGCAACTTCTGTTTCCTGAGCCCCTGAGGTCTGGCGCTCCAAGGATCGAGAGGCCTCACTATCACAGCCAGGCTCTAGATCATCGCAGGAAGAACATGTCCCCAGAAACACAAATGCCGCCTTAGGATGAGCTGAAGTAACCAGGTGCTAGAATCATGCAGGGTAGAGCCAGGAGGTGGCTTCAGGGAGCGGCAGCAGGCACTGAGATCAGAGTACCGTCGCCTTCAAGTGGCCGCCCTTTCTCAAGGTGGTCCAGGGGCATCCAGCTCGGGAAGGGAGGAGCTGGCAGGTTGAGCAAATACACGTCTGTCCTGTCGCCCTGTCCATCTTCTCCTGGGAGCACAAGTGTCAGAAATCATGTTCTTTGTTATTACTGCATCTCTCAATCCTTGAACACGTGTGCTCCTGGGCAGAGCTCCAACACAGGGCCCTTTCTAGGTGGGCAAGGTCAAGACCACACCTCTGTGAACAGCAGTGGGCTCTGCCCTCAGACTATTTCACCTTGATTCTGGGCTGTCAACCCCCGAGCATAGGTTCTCTTATTGAACTTGACCCCTGGCTAGTCTGGACACCTGAAATCATCTGCTCCATTGTGAATCACACACACGCTCCTGACATGCTCTCTGGCCCAGGACCGGTCAGCCCCTGCAGTCTGGCCAATCCTCCGTCATCAGCTTGCAGTGCCTTTTTGCTGGCCAGGCTCTCAACGCCCTGTTCTGTGGACAGGACCAAACAGCACATGCCTGGAGGCACCGTTTATCAGGAGCAGTGTGTCCCTTCTCCATCCTCTCCACCTGGGGTGCGTATGTATAAATGTCGCACGACAGTGTAAAGGATGACATGGGCAGCATCTCCCAAACGGTGCTCAGTGGAACTCATTCTATAAGACATCAGAGGCTGAGCAGAGGTAGAATTCAGATAGGCTGCTTTGCTGCAGAATCTGTGAAAGACTTTATACTCTTGTCTTCCAAGAGGAGAATATAGAAGTTCTAAAATTTGTTCTGAAGAATTATTTTTCAAGAGGTAGATCCCAGGAGATATCCAGATCGTCACAGTGACTCTGCAGGTGGTAGATGAGTGAGCATAGCCGAACATGCTGAGGTGTCGAGCACTCAGTGAAGCCCACATCTGGGACCTGCCCGCCCAGCACACAGATGTGTGTGTGTGTGCGCGTGGCCCTGAATCTTTGAACTGGTTGCCAAGATTTAAAATTTGGGAGACCTCACAGAAAAAATCTAGATTTCTGGCTTCTCTTCAAAAGCCAGCCACAGTGGCTCTACAATCTCTCAAGGTAACAATTGGAAGGAAGCCATGGACTTGACTCTTTAGAGAAAACTTGTGCTTTTCCCTGCAACCTGTGACCTCTGAGTCTGTAACTCCTGCTTAACATGGTGGCCACAGATTTTAAGTAATCTTGACATCAGTAAATAAAGTTATGCATTTGGACAGAAAAATGTGATACACCCTGCTGAAGTCTCCGAGTACATCTAATGTGTCAATGGCGATAACTCTTGTTTTTAAAAAGAAAAAACACAGGCATTCTATGAAAAATAATGGGCAGAGAGTTGATCCCAACTCTGAGCAAACGAAGAACAGCACAGACAGGGCAGCGGGCCTCAGAGATCGTTTTCATCTTCATTTGACTCTGAAGCCTAAAATCGGCAAGTTGGTGTGCCATGAAAAACTCATGGTGCTCCAGTTCCTAAATTAACAGTGATGATTTAGTCAATGGGTCTCCCTCAGTGGTTATCCAACAGGCACTGAGCATACACACAGGCGCCCAGCAGCTGCCACACCTGTGACAGGTAGAAGGTGTTATCTCACAGGTATAAGCAAAATTCAAAGCTCAGCAAAGTTAAGTGGACCCACAAAGGCCAGGCAACTAGTCAGTGGTGGTGGGATTCCATGTGGGTATGTGAGGGTCCAGAACCCCCTCCTTTCCCTCCACATTACTCTCAAATTCAGCGGCACCCCAGAGAAGAGGACGGATAAACATGACCGGCTCCCTGTTGGAATAAGACATCAGGTTTCAAAGACCCTGTGATTTTTCTGGCTGTGGCAACAGACAACATGAACATATTTGAAGGGAAGTCAGCAAGATTTTACCTCTGAGTTAATGCCAGGAAGTCCACCAGGACTCTTGCACGAGCATCACTGGGGTATCGAAGTAACATATCTGATTAGTGTCAGATATAGAGCTGAAGGTGTACAAGCCCCATGCAAAACAACCAGACATTTCTGAAGATTACTAGAAAGCTATTCTCCTTTATATTTAAGCGGATGATGAAGGAAATGAAATAATTTCCCTCTGCAAACAGGCCAATCTCAGCTCAAGGTATCCAATATGGGCCAGAGGCAAAAGGGACCAATTGCCACCTTTTCATTTCCTGTCTAATAAAATATGGTCTTGGAATTGTCCTTAAGATTAGAGAGCTTTACTACTAGAGTGTGTATACAACCACCTAGGGAAATGCTTGTGATAAACTGATACTAAAAATAAACTAAAATAAAAGAGTATTGACACTACAATTATATTAACCACACAGAGACTTCAGTGTTGGACAAAGCTGAAACAAAACATGAAAAATATAAGGGCACTCACTCATTTTGGTTATCAACTTAAACTTTAAAAAAAATCCCATTTTACTTCTATTAATGTTTCTAAAACCTTGTGTGATTGGTTCTTAAAATTATCTAAAAGGTTAAAAAAGAGGTTATCATATTAAGTGAAGTAAGCCAGATAGAGAAAGACAGGTATCATATGCTATCCCTTATATGGGGAATCTAAAAGAAGGAAAAAGATACAAATGAACTTGTTTCCAAAACAGCAAGAGACTTACAGACATAGAAAACAAATTTATGATTATAAAAGGGGAAAGGGGGTGGGGGGATAAATAGGATGTTGGGATTAACATATACACACTACAATGTATAAAATAGATAAACAACAAGGACTTACTGTTTAGTATAGTGAATTCTACTCAATATTTTGTAATAACCTATAAGGGAAAAGAATCTGAAAAACAATATGTGTGTGTATGTATATATGGGCTTCTGTGGTGGCTCAGACAGTAAAGAATCTGCCTGGAATGCAGGAGACCTGGGTTCAATCCCTGGCTTGGGAAGATCCCCTGGAAAAGGAACTGGCAACCCACTCCAGTATTCTTGCGTAGAGAATCCCATGGACAGAGGAGCCTGGTGGGCTACAGTCCACGGGGTCACAAAGAGTCAGACACTATTAAGGGACTAACACTTTCACTTTCACATGCATATATATTATATGCGTGTATATGCATATATACAAACATATGTGTGTATATACATAAGTGAATCACTGTACACCTAAGCTAACATGGCATACTTCAATAACAAAAAAGAAGGATGAGATGCTGAGGATTAACCTGCCTTTCTAATTCAGAATGAAGAAAGGAGTTGTAACAGGGTGCCGATGCAGAGACATATTAACCAGTCTACGGAAAGGGTACAAGGATCAGACTGACGTGTGTGTGGAGACTTGATGGAGACTGACATGGAACTAGGAATCAGTGGGAAACAGCTTCCTTCTCCAAGTCACACCTGAAAATAAACTCCAGGTGAACAAGAAGCCTGATGGTCAGAAAGCAACACTGAAGCTTTCACAAGACATTCTGACAATGTTTAGTCCTCTGCAGTATGAGAAGGATCTCTCAATACTCAAATATCACATACATTCCAGAGAAGGAGGACACATTCTTCAAAGAGCATTTTTATACAATTAAATAAAGCAAAGCTAAATTCAAGCCACAGTATTAGAGACTCTGTGTATATATAACTAAGGAGACATTAATGATTAAGAAAAAAGTAACATCCCCAAATTTTGTGAAAAAATGGGTGTGAAAAGACAATCCATAGAAGAGGAAACTGAATTTCTAACATACATATGACAAGATGCTCATCCTTACTAATCAGTCGTGTATCTTAAAGCCACATGAGATGCCACTTGGGGCCGATAGGAGTGCCGCGCTCCAGACACCCGCTCACCCACAGACTGGTGTGACTGTTGATGGGCAGGCTCTACAGACGGCTGGAGGGTGTGGTCACCAGGCCATCATTTCGGAGAGCAATTTGCCAATATTCCAAAAAGCTGAATTTTCTCTGAAGGTCTAATCATTCCTCTTCTAAAAAGCTCTATGCATAAATGGAGACATATGTATAACTTGCTCATTGATTCCAGGGGTGAAAAACCAGAACAACTCAAGTGTCCATTCATAAAGAAATGGATAAGTGAGTGAACTAATGACACACACATCATCAGGGATAAATCTTAAACACGTGATGTTGAGTGGAAACAGACTGTGGTACCATTTTTATGAAAGGTAAAAGTGAACAGGCTGATACTATGTATTATTTATAAATACCTGAATAGCTAGAAATAGCATGAAGACAGAACCATGTGCAACACGTCCCCAGTCAGGGTGTGGTGACCTCTGAGAGGGCGCCTGGTGCAGTGGATCCCTACCGAGCACTGGCTGGCTCAGCGGGACCGAGGCCTCCGTCCTTTGAGCCTGGAATGGACCCTCCCCAGCGGCCCGCGCCTCACCTCAGACGCCGCTTCTCGGAGCTGCTCCTGCCCCACACGGGGCTCTTCGGGGGGCCCGGCTCTGGAGTCCCGGCCAGCTCCTGGTCACTGCAGTCCTCCTGGTCTGTGCCCCACTTGTCCTTGGATTTCGTGCTGTCGTGCTGGGAATCCAGGGACACGATGTCCGACGGGGAGCTCATCACCCCTGAGTCCTCTGTGGTGTCCTCCGAGGCGAAGCAGCTGCCGACAGACACGGTCTCCTCGGCCTCCGGGGGCACTGGGGGGGTGCCGTCCATGCTGCAGGGATCGCCGGGCCCCGTGGACAGGCTCACTGGACGAGACACACAAGGGGAGGTCAGCCACCACGCCAGCGAGCTCCCCCCGGCCTGACTCACCTGAAACTGTCTGTGATGGGAGCAACGCTTTCCCTCAAAAATCGGCATATTTTTAACTAAGCTTGGAGATTTTCATCCTGTACATGACTATAGGTAAGTGTGTGTGTTAGTCACTCAGTCGGTGTCTGACTCTGTGTGACCTCATGGACTGTAGCCCTCCAGGCTCCTCTGTCCATGGGATTCTCTAGGCAAAAGTACTGGAGTGGGTTGCCATTTCCTTCTCCAGGGGATCTTCCCAATCCAGGGATTGAACCCAGGTCTCCTGCATTCCAGGCAGATTCTTTACCATCTGAGCTATCAGGGAAGCCTGACTATGGGTAAACACATTAAAAAAATTCAGACTAATGACATGATGAATGCAATTGTTTCTAGTCTGATCCTTGGTTTAACAGAATTGTTTGAACATGAATTTTTTTTTTTCTTCTGTTAAATTAAGGTTTTCAAAATGGAAGCAAACTTCAAAGTGACTAATCTTGTTCAGGAACTTCTAACAAATATTCCTCAGGAGCAAGCGCAATTTGGCTTAATGTATTACTGACACTTTTCATCAGAGTCTGGCTCTCCCCTTATTTTTACACATGAGACAGTAAGATCTGGTTTAAATAAGAGATGTTTTTATTTAAGTAGAACTTAAAACAACAAGGACAAAAGCGTCCTTGGTTGCGGTTACTGGCCCCTGAGCAGGGAGCGTGCAGTGTGGGGGAGCAGAAGAAATACAGTGCACAGAGTTGTAACTCACTATGGAGGCCTGAATCCACTCCCTCAGACTCTGACTGAGATGCTGGAGCCAGCCATTATGAGGGACAGTAGGGGGAACGAAAGTGAGGGTCCACTTTTCTGATACTGAGCTGTGAGGTGGTCTAAGACTGTTCACCGAAAGCTCCACACTTGGAGAGGAATCCCCCTAACACTGAGGTGGGAGGACAGGTGTCTAGCACTCTGGCCAAGCTGCAGACCAGAGGTGTGTTTTTTCACTGAACGTAGAAATAGCTTTTAAACCTCAAGACATGTGATCTACATGTTGCTTGTGGTCATCCAAGAAATAATGACTGTGTTGTGCTGCAGTTTCAGTGTGTGTCTTTTGAAAATCATTCCTTCAGTAAGTAAGTTGTTGGACACCTCAAATGGATCAAGACCACACACATGCTGAGTGTAAACTCCACAGACTCGGACAAGGACAGACAAGTGACACAATAATCACACTCAAGACAGTGAGCATTTTAACCAGACAGCAGACAAGAGACAGAGAATGAAGAAAATCAAAAGAACACCATGGAGAAAATCCCTTGAGGTGTTGCTTTCTTTGAGATCCCCCAAATAAACAAAAGAACGGGAATAAAAAACTGCCAGATATTTAACAAAAGAGCTCACAAATAAAGATCAGAAATAAGGGAGGAATTGTTTAGAGAAGCAAATGCACAAGGCAGTGTATCTGAACGCAGTGAATGCTTCTGAACAATAACCTCTTTCTCTCAGCTTTCTTCCTGTCTTTTGTTGCAAGGCTCTTAATTAGAGGGCAAATACAGAGGAGAAACACGGCCTGCAGATTAACGCCACCACAGCCTTTTCTGCAGGGCTCTGCTGAGACGCGGTCACACCTCGATGCCGTGCGCCAGCGGCTTTGTCCACACAGCTGGCCGCTCCATCTGGCCTGCCACTCCCGGCCCCTCCTGCCAACTCCACTCAAAGCTGCTCCCTTGCCTGGCCGTCAGTGGCGGCCCCGACGGCCGAGCAGACGCTGGTTTCTCGCTTCCTCTTTGTCACCATCACTGAACAAGTAGGCCAATCAAACGAACACTTTCTCTGCGATGTAAAAAGAGCACAGTGATGGAGCATACGGGTTTCTGGCCACAGAGACCTGGATTCAAACCCAAGGAGGGCGGTCGACTGGTTGCCTGGGGGCACGTCCCTGGACCCTCTGCCTCAGTTTCTCCTGGGAGAGGATGCGGTGATCCTCGCACGGGCATGGACTGAGATGAGGACTAGGTGTGAAGCCAGCCCACCGCAGGGCGCCCCTGGGATGTCTCCACGGCAGAGTGCATGCCGGCTTGGGAAGGGCCCCCTGATTGGACTTGGGGCCACAGGCCAGCCTCTGGTGACTCACAGTTTATGGGGGACAGACAAGAACACCAAGACTGGCAGTGCCACGTGGTGAGACCACCAGGAGTGTCTGTAGGTAGAGGGGGAGGGCTGGTCACAAGGAGGTCTCAGCACAGAGCAGAGACTGAATAAGTGCTCAGTCCAGCCTGCCCCCCGTTGCTCCAGCGGGCATCATGCAAGTGTAAAGTGACCTCAAGAGACCTGCTACCTGAGGAAACACTGGGGCAGCAGCCCCCCCCCAACCTTGGGGTAACACTAGAGCCACCTGCTGCGAGCAGGCTTCCAGGCACTCACGTGCCCTGGAAACTCAGAAGGCATTTGTGGCAAGGGAGGACTTCATCTGCCCCTTTTGATCTGGTTATAAGATTGAGGATGCTTGTCTGGGCTTGTTTTACACCCCTCAGAAGCTTTGAGGTGAAAACAGTTGTGAACCACCAGACCCAATCCAGCCAATGGCAAATGCTTAGTCAGCAAGAGGTGAGACGTCTGTACCCAGGGTGGCTGTGTTAAGCCACTGAGACTCACTGTGAGGGTGGGAGCCCCTGCACGCCCCTCTTCCCAAGCGAGCCCTCTAATTCTGGAGGATGACCTTCCTCAGGGCCCAGGGGTCTCTGTCCTCGAACTTGACGGACAGGTGTCAGTGAGGGCCCACCCATATGCCTGCTCCAGGATGCGGAGCCCCCGCTGGGCGGCAGGCGAGGGGACCTGCTCTCAGGGAGCCTGCAGTGTGTGGTGGGGATGGTCACACAGGGTCAGAAGGGCAGCTGCCTAAATGCCCAAGGGAGAAGCAACAGGGGTGACACCACCTGCAGCCTGCAGGTGTGGTAAGCACCAGTGAGGAGGGCAGAGAGCGAGGATGGAAGGATGCCAGAAGCACAGGGTGGGTCTTCCAGTCAGAAAGAGAAATCAGCTCTTGCAAAGGCTCAAGACTCCTGTGAACCACTTCTGGGGGAGTTTTTCTTGAACTAAAAAAAGAAACCTTTTTTGAACTAAGAAGTTATTACTGCAGGATTTTTGCAAATGTAGAAAAGCACAATTTATTTTTAGCAGATGCCAAATACAAATTCATAAGTAAATTATCTTCCAAATAAATAGTGACAGAGCTCAAGTCAGGAAATTTAATGCTTCCATTGTCCTTCACCTGAATTATATAATCCTATAGCTCAAATGCCATTACAGTGAAATGCAAGCTTTGGAAAATTCTCAAGCTTGGATGTAAAGCAGAAAGTGCTAACCTAAGATTGCATGCATGTATCCTCAGCTGTATCCGGACTCTTTGTGACCCCATGGTCTGTAGCCCACCAGGCTGCTTTGTCCATGGGATTTCCCAGGCAAGAATATTGGAGTGGGTTGCCATTTCCTTCCAGGGTATCTTCTGACTCAGGGATCGAAACTGAGTCTCCTCTGTCTCCCACACTGGGCATGTTACCACTGTGCCACCTGGGAAGCTCAACTTAAGGCTACTAATTCCTTAGAACACAATCATTTCAGTTTGGCATGAGTCCCACTGAGTTTTTCTTTTATAAAGTCACCCAAGAAAATTTCAAACACCAAATGTAAATATCTTCCAGGTATTTTTGTAATGGATTCGTTTTTATTACTTTATTAAATGAATGATCTTGTACCTTATGATATTGCTTATTTCCTGGTCATTATGAAAAGAAATCGGTCAAGAGTCTGTTTCACCAGGTTTATCTGCCCAAAGGAAATGTCTCAACAAAAGACTAATCTCTTTCTCATCTCATCATGACACCTATGGCTCCCTTTCGCAAGCCGACAAGACATGCTCCCATCTCCTGTCTCAACCCATCTTGATTTAATTCCCTTTGGTCTATGCACTGGGAATAAAGGGGAAAATAGAGTAGTTACTGGTGCATGCTTCAGAACTACTGGGGTCAAACTGACCTGGTGTATGTCAGTAATGTTTGTCATATACACCCCAAACTAATTTTGAACCATGTATTCCCACTGACATTTTAACCGACATTTGAAAATATCCATCATGAGTTCAACTAGTTACAACAGATGTAACTTCATTGTAATTATTATTTAAATCTGTTTCATTATTTTACAAAATATAATAAAAGTAATCTGATCATGATAGTGTATTGATGTCCTGAACCCAGCATGTAAAAAGGATGAGCATGTATTGATGTCCAGAACCCGGCATGTAAAAAGGATGAGCAGTTCTCCCTTTAAGAGGTAGCATTCTAGAGCACAGCTCTTCTTTCTGGAATTTACTCCCCTCTCCCACACCACAAGAATCTCACCTAATCCTCAATGAATGTACTTTGTGCTTGAGAGCTTTTCCACTGATTAAATAAAATATGTATATAAATTAAAATGCAATTTTTATTTCCTCTCTCAACAGAAGGTAGTGATTTTTTTCCTATACCGGGAAGTGATCATTGTGATCATGAACAGGAAAGAGCCAATAAAAATTACATGAGTATTTTAGAAATGTTGACATTTCTTAAACAAAAAGGCAAAATGACATTAGAAATGCATCTATAATGACTCAGATTAGGCTTTTTTCAACTAATTCCTTAAAAGTGAGTGGTTACTTAGTACTAGAGCAGGGCAGGGTATGCTATTAATGCAGTTCACATTTTTCATTCTTATCGCTATTAACACATTATAAATCAGATGTGTTATTAGATATTTTGTTATCTAAATGTTATTGACTGGAGATGTGTCAATATCACTTATATAACAAATCGCTGACCACAGGTATTAGTTTCTGCAAAAATCCCCCAGGTCAATAATGACTTATGAAACTGAAAAGACCTTGTTCACACGAGTAAGTTGAAGTGAATTAAGTTTTGCTATAGTGACATCCCTCTGCTCAGTTTTTAAAACTTTGACTCTATTACACATGACTTGATCGGTCACAAAATTTATGTTCAATGACGTATTAATCCACAGTTTGCTCAGACCCTTTGTCCGTTTGGTTGGAAAGAAAACTTGGAAACCACCTGATGTTCAACAGGACTGTCCACCTGCTCAGCCCTCCACCAGGAAGGCAACAGGGTAAGGCCCGCCCTCCTCAGGGAACCACATGCAAGTGAGATTTCTGGTGGGTGCCAGCTTGGCGTGTCTTTTGTGATGGGGAGAAGGGCATTCAGCAAAGGGGAGCTGGGAGGACCCCCGCCCAGCTGCTGCCTGCTGTGAGCTCTCAGGTACCTCAGTTCTAGGAAAGAATGCATGTGGACACATAGCATCTGGATGTAGATTCCCTTGGAAAGCCTTATGGTCTCCCAGGAGGACACATTCCCAGGTCAAGTGCGCCAACACACTCAGAAGAGGTGGGTCAGTTTATGGGCGGGAGGGGAACATGTGCAACCTGCCATGGGAAGACAGACATGGGGGCATTCTTCTACGCGGAGGAGACGGAGAGGGGCCGTGACCTGGGCCGTGAAACAAGCAGAGCGGCGGCAGGTGGAGGAGGACAGTGACACTAGAGGATGAGCAGTGAGGCACGCAGGCGGAGTGGGAGGCAGCGTGTACTGAGCGCCTGGGCGCTGGCGTGTCTTGCGTGGGTTACGTGGCTGTGTCAGCGCGTGCGCATGCGTGCAGACGTCCGCAGGCGCAGCGGCGCACTGGTGGCCCCAGTCCCGGCTACCTTCTTCTGTTATCCGTTCTCTCATTACAGTTTCCTCAAGCTGAAGTTTATAGATGTATTCCTCTATGAACTGACAGTCTCTTTCCCTGGATGGGCACCATTTAATATTTGGGAAAAATTATAAAAAAAGAATGCGTAATCTATCTATATGTATAATCTATCTAACTATATGTATATACATATAGATATATGTATATATCTATATGTATCTATATGTATAACTGAATCACTTTGCTATGCAGTGGAAAATAACACATTATAAATAAACTATACTTCAATAAAAACTTATTATATAAAAAACATTTTATATTAACAGTTTTGTCCAAAAGTCCCATAGACCTAGGATCCTCAAATATATTGAGGACGATAACAATGCAGCCAGTTCCACATAGAGCAGTGCATGAATACATATTTTTTTCAAGAAGGCAGGATAACAAAGACCTTGAAATCAATTATGGATCTAAAATTGACCTGAATCCTTTTAAGAGTCACGTAATGTACTCTTGGCTTCAATCAGTCTGTATTTCTCCAAAGCGTGAACCTATAATAGAATCTTAATGTGCCTGTTAGAGACACAGAGTAAGTACCCATTTTCCCCATGGTAAGACTGGGCTGCTCTCAGATTGCTCTTTTCTGAAAACCTATAGAGGCACCTTCTGCTTCTTCTGTCTGTCCACACTGCCCCTTCCCTGACTGTGCCACATGAGTGCCTCCTTCCTGATGCTAACTTTGTTTGCAACAGCTGGAAAAGTCTAACTGCCCCCTCACTACTCCTGGCTGCTGGCTTGGGGTGTGAGATGAACCCAAACCTGGCCAATCAAGCATTGTGCAAAGATGGGCATATGTCTCAAGCTGTACCAATCAAGGCCTTTCTCAGGGCCCTCCTGCCACAGCTACTGGGCAAGTGGCCTCACTGGGCTGGAACCCACGGAGCGGGAGGAGGCCTGGATAACGTACAGTCATCTGGACCAGCACATGGGGAGGGCTTGTCCACAGACAGACAGGGGCACGGGCCTAGGACAGCGTTTGGGCTTGGGGACCCCACTGTGACTACAACAAGGATGTATTTCCTAAAATTCCCAGTTACGTGAGCAAAAGAAATTTCACAACAACCCACTTCTTTGTAACTAGTTCAAAACACATTTCTTGGAATTAAATAGTCCTGTCTAATAAACGTCTAAATTGCCCTAATTTTTGCATGAAATACACAGACACACACACACATAGTTTCACATTATGGTGTTTCCATTATAGGAGCTTTAATTTTAAAATATATTTATTAACTGTGACAGCTGCATACCATGTTTCCCTTTCCTGGATTTATTTTTCACTATTCAGATTACACCTTTGAGCAATTCTAATCTTGGAATAATCCAGTTTAGGATCTAGTTTACTTTCTAAGGCCTCTGGTATCTGAAGATTGTCTTTATTTAATCCTTCACTATCAATATGGCTAAACTGAAGTAAGTTCATATCAAAATCCTCAAGACCAAATTCCTAGCACCACTGTTTCCTGGCGTCTTGTCTCACAAATGAGAACACACATGCTAGCATGATTCTTGCTGATTATACATAACCTTATCTCTAGAAGCTAGTAAGATTCTCCTCTTTACCCATGAATATCCAAGATTTCACACACAAAAAAAAATGTGTCTAAAAGCGTATGACTCTATGTGTGCATGCTAAGTTGCTTCAGTTGTGTCCAACTCTTTGGGACCCTTTGGACTGTAGCCCACCGGTCTCCTCTGTCTATGGGATTCTCCAGGCAAGAACACTGGAGTGGGTTGCCATTTCCTCCTTCAGGGGATCTTCCCAGCCCAGGGATTGAACCTGCGTCTCTTTTGTTTCCTGCATTGGCAGGCAGATTCTTTCATCACTAGTGCCACTTGTGAAGCCTGTATGTCTCTAAGGATGTGTATTAATTTCCAAGAACTTTTAGATGTTCTTTTTTCATGTGTTTTTCAATACAGCCTGCTCTTGTTTTATGTATGTAATAATCCACTAAAATTTTCTGAAGCTATAACTACAAATATATATTTTGAAGTTCTACTCTATTGCCTAAAGTCATTCTACTTTTTTTGAAGTTGGTTCCCCTGATCAGTTTGTGGTCCTTTTTCCAAACATTGAAAAAATGTTTTATTTAGTAATTCTTGACTGGTTTCCTGTGCTAATCTTTTGTACACATGGCCATCACTGGTGCCTTAGGATAGAGCAGACAGCTTTCTGACAGATTGGGCTGAGCAGAGTCCCACGGGGCAAGAAGGAAGCCACTTTCTGGGGAGGGCTCCATCTGGATGGGGAGGTTAGTTCCTCGCAGTAGCCACAACACTGACCTTGGTTGATGATTCTTAGACTCAATTCAGCCATATTGAAACTAAAGTTTCATTTTGTTTTCATGCACATGTTTTGGCAAATAGCTAAAAAGAACTCCTCCTCCACAGTGATGTCATGGCTTTAAGAATAGCCTGGGATACTAGACTGTTGGCTAACAACAATCAGATATTACAGTTCAACCTTGATATTTGAAACCATAGGATAGTTGGGTTTAGATATTCTGCAATGTCCAAGTGGATAATATTTACCTGACTCCTGATTTATCTAGTGTCCTTTGTAGTATGAAAATAATTATTCATATTTTGCAAATTATAAAAGAAGCCCCAGCCAACAAATGATTTCACGTATCCCTGAGGGTGTGTGTTATTACAGAAACATACTTTGCCAGGCCCATGAACAGGATAAGTCCATTCAAAATCAAACAAAACCATGTATTAAGCAAAAGTCAAATCAAGGTTCTTGCACCAAGAAAATCTGGGATGAATTTTGCTGAGAATACCTACATTTAAATGTTTTAAAATTTTTTCTTCCATGTTCTGTGGAACAAGTCTTGGTTGCATTTGTTCAGAGATTTTAATATATTACAAAATATTTTTGATAAAAAGACTCAGCCCTCTTTTGCATGTGTATTTCTGGGGGGCCTCACCTCTGGGATAAGGATGGTAGTTTCTGCTATCAGGAACAATGCTGATGCTACACTATGCATCATCAAAACAGAAACCCTGCTCCAGGTTGTCTAGGACATCCAAGATGGGAAATGCATTTGATCAGCAGCTCAGAAAAGTTGAAGTTCAGGGGCTTGTCAAATTGCCAAACTGAATCGACTATGATTCAAGCCTGGTATGAAGCACAGGTGAGTCGCCTGCCTTCTTGACAGGAGGTCTAAGAAAAATATCATCTGTTTCTCTGCTAGATTCTCCCAAGTTCTATTCCTTTGTCATCAGAACCCTAGAGAACAACACATGTGGCCTGCTTTTGCCTCGTTTTCTGTAAACCACTGTTCAGCCATTGCCACTGACCTACAGTTGACATGAAAATGGCCAAATGAAGAACATTTTGCATCTGATGGAGAATTTCTGTTGGAGATACTATCATAGTACTCAGTGTCTTTATAAAAGCATCCCCTTTAATTTGTCCTAAAGTTTACATCTTTCTTTCCCTCCTTTTGAAGAAGGCAATGGCAACCCACTCCAGTACTCTTGCCTGGAGAATCCCAGAGACAGGGGAGCCTGGTGGGCTGCCATCTATGGGGTTGCACAGAGTCAGACACGACTGAAGCGACTTAGCACGCATGCATGCATTCCTTCCTTTTGATTAAATGAACGCCTTACTGTTTGGTCGAGTGTCCACCTACCTGGCTTTTCTGCCTGATGCCCAGGAAGGTCAGGAGCAAAGTTAATGTTTTTTAGAACTTTCACATGGATTCTCCCCAATACTTCAGTTTTCATCACAAGTATCTCTAAGCTGTCTTGGTGTTTATTCTTAAGCACTTTAGGAAATAAGGATTTTTAAAATGGCATATATATATATATATATATAAACATGTATGTATACATATACACACATATGTACATATGTATATATGTGATATATACACATATGTTTATGTGATATAAAATAAACAATACATGTTTATTATTTTGAATGTTTAAAATAAATAGTATCAGGGAAGTGGCCGAGATTGTGGAGTATGAAGACCTTAGGCTTACCTCTCTCAATGGACACACCAAAACTGCAAGAACCTACAGAGCAACTATCTGTAAGAACAACCCTCAGACAATCAGAAGAAATTTTCCATGACTGAAGGCATAAAGAAGGCACCACAATGCGATGGGCAGCAGGGGTGGACACACAGTAAACTCAGAACCTACGCCCCCAGGCTGGTGACTCACAAATGGGAAGAATATCACAACTCAAGGATGCAGGATCTGAGCCCCACACGGGGCTTCCCAGCCCAGGGGTCCTGCCCCAAGACAACCACCCAGAACATCCGGCTTTGTTAAAATAGCAGCCCAGCCGCCCCTCTCCCTGAGGAGCTTCTGAATCAGTGGTCCAGGCTTGGGGCTGAGAATGGCATTTCTCACATGTTCCCAGGTGATGCCGAAGCTGCCGGCCCAGGTCCACACTAGGGGAAGTGCTTCCCCGAACCAGGGCACCTGGCCAGCTTGCTGTCTGCCTAACTTGGCTAAGCCTCAGTTAAGGACAATTTGGATTCAAACCTATTCATCACCTCTTGAAACCAAAACCCCTTCATTGCTTTTTTCCGAAGACAGTGATTTCTCTAATAAGGGCCCTGGAGTTACTGAACAGACCACTCTTGAAAAGTCACATTCAATTCTTATGCTCTAAACACCTGAGTTTCCCTCCCTTTTTAAACTATTAGAGTCTACTTTCTGTCTCAATGTTTTTCCCATGTCTCCCATTTCATGGGAAGTCACCACCACAGGATGCCCACAACAGAGTTAAAAGTGACATTTTCCTCAAGACAGCGGAATGAACATAATAGTTGTGGAAATTATATTAGAATGTAGCTAGTCAATTGGCAAAGTGGTAAAGAATCTGCCTGCCAATGCAGCAGACATGAGACGTCAGTTTGATCCCTGGGTCAGGAAGATCCCCTGGAGAAGGAAACGGCAACCCACTTCAGTATTCTTGCCTGGGAAATACCATGGA
>NC_057388.1:4021665-4131665 GCF_019320065.1 Cervus canadensis | reverse complement strand
CATGGACTGTAGCCTGCCAGGCTCTTCTGTCCATGGGATTCCCCAGGCAAGAATATTGGAGTGGGTTACCATTCCTTTCTCCAGAGAATCTTCCCAACTCAAAGATCGAACCGGGGTCTCCTGCATTGCAGGCAGACTCTTTACTACCTGAGCCACTGGGGAAGCCCCACTCACAATTATGGTGACCCCAAAATAATTTGGCTTTATGGGCCAAAAAGTACTCTTTTCAGCAGAACCTGCCAGGACCCAAAATAACCTCCCAGGAGATGCCGGGCTTCAGCCTCAGTTTTCCGCATCTGCCCTGGAGTCCACCTTGGGTTCTGCTCCCTGCGCAGTAAAGCATCTCTTCCTCTACTCCTGGAAGGAGGGAGCCCACACCCATCTTGTCCACCCCACGTGGTTTTAGAGACCCCACTACCAGCTGCACTTTACCTGAGTTTTCCTATTAGGATTCTTTTGAGTTTTAAAATAAAGTTTATTTTCTTTTTCCTTATTATAGAAAGTCTGAGGACACAGGCAATGATTAGAAAGTAATCATTCATCCTTAGAATCCCTGGCCTTTACTTTAAGATGCTTTTAGGATGAACGTATAACAAAACTGCTTGAATACATGAAGGAAATCAGATGCACACCCCACTGTCACACTCATGTCCTCACCTCATGCTTACAGGAAGTTTCTCCCACATCTATGCTCCAATTTAAATAATTAGCGGGCTGATTCAACCATGGCCTTGAGAAAATTAGTGCTAGAGGCCTTGGCTTTCTCCTCTGTAGATGGGGCTGAGGCCCGTCATCCCCCATTCAGGGAGCCAGCAGGAGAGGGCATTGACGGTGGGGGTCAAGTCTGAGGACAGGGCCTGGCGCACACTTAGGCTCAGCAGCTGTAGTGGTTACAGTGAGCTTGTGTTATTTGACTCATCGTCAGTCTCCAGGCAGATGTCAACACTTGCAGGTGCGGTCTCTCCAAAGCCGGCAGGTCTAAGAACAGCCTCCATCACATGGGGGTTTCGGCAGGTGCGGTCTGAAGACTCTGAAGGCCTTCTCCGAGGATGGCGTGTCTGCAGCCCCAGGCCCAGACATGTGGGAGCAGCGAGGGGGCCCTGAGCAGGGGGGTCCCAGGAGGGAGGCCCAGGAAGCAGGGGACATGGAGATCATCTGCTGATCAAAAACGATGCTGGAGGTGATGAGGTGGGAAGACCGGGGAAGGGCCGCTGATCCAGTCAGATGGTCCCCAGGTGCCCCCACATCAGGCTCAGTGTCCCCGGCTGCTTGGGGCCTCTACTGGGGACCGCTCACTGCTCTGAGTGACGTGACCCTGGGGACAGTCCACCCTTGGGGTCTCAGTTCCTAAATGGAGGGCAGGACACTGGCCCTGGCAGCCGACAGGTGAAGGGGTTCCTGGACGTCTAGCATTCCTGGTCCCACAATATAACACCCCCTGTGGTCCATTCCCTTCCTCATTTGTTCACTGGTTCCCCAAAGATAGAATCCCCTAAGGTAGGAAATGAATCCTTCTCGGTGCATTTTCTGAGCTGGTCCTCTCTAGCGTTGGTGAAAAATGGAGAGTGAATTCTTTTCCCTGTAAGCGTGAGTTCTTCCACCTTTTCTTAATCCTTCCAGACCTGGTGACTCTATTGTGCCCGTGGTGGGCACATACTAAATGATCCACAGGTGTGTTTTCATCCTGAACTGCTGTTGTCCACTAGGCTAAGAGAGGCATGCTGACATGCTTAGGGGATGTATATTTCATCAGGGTTTAACAGTAATGCGTGCTAAGATGCTTCAGTCATGTCCAATTCTGAGACCCTGTGGACTGTAGCCTGCCAGTCTCCTCTGTCCATGGGGATTCTCTCGAGGCAAGAATACTGGAGTGGGTTGCCATTTCAGGATCGAATCCGCATCTCTTATGTCTTCTGCATTGGCAGTGGATTCTTTACCATTAGCACCACCTGGGAAGCCCAGGGTTAAACAGTAAGGAGTGCAATAGTCCCAAGGTTCATTACTTTTCCCTTGCTTTGAAATTGTTCTGAAAAGACACACTTTTAGCAACAGCCTCTTCATTCATTTAAGTCTGTGTAATTAGATTCCCCAGTGAACAGCCTGCGGGGTGGACGCACCTGGGCGAGAGGAGCGAGGGCCGGGGTTTGGAGCAGCTCAGCCCAGTTTGTCTTCCTGCTCACGTGCCCAGGTGCCCACGAGAGGCGGCGGGCACAGATACGAGGCCGCTGGCATGCACGCACACTTGTCTCTCTGATGTCTCCTTGAGCCCCAACGCTGGCATCCTGATTCACAGTGTTTCTGAGGGGCAACAGCTTAAGTCAGAGGCGTGGACTGCAGGCCCCAGCTGCCTGCTGAGACTTGGAGAGAAGCTGTCAGTCAGCGCAGGGATTTCTCTGAAGTGGCTGAAGAGCCACCATCCCCAGCGCTTCTGCTAGACTAGGCCAGAGAGAAGGCAGCCACGCAGGCTCCAGCGATGCCAGACTGACACCGTAGCCTGTTTCCTTCCGGGTTTCATCATCAGCCATAGGCACAGATCATTGTGTCCTGTGAGGCAGCCCTGAGCCGGGCTGGCACGGGGGCCCCCATTCCAGGGAGAGGGGGCCTGTGCACACCTATCATGTCCCAGCTCTGCCAGCTTGAAGGACCCAGGCCCAGGCTTACCTCTCAGGGAGCACGGGACCCCAGTGGAAAGCTCTGGGCACCTGCAGAGGTACCCCAATGCTGTTCTCACTCACCCCTGTCTGCCCAGGCTGCAAGTGACTCAGCAGCTGTTTTAAGATGGGCAGAGAGCCCTGCAGAGCCCCCTGACAGGGCAGGACACTTCACTCGTGAGCTGTAAAAGGGCACAGTGTAAAAAACATTTTCATTAAACTTAGAAGCTTTTGCACAGCAAAGGAAACCATGGACATAATGAAAAGACAACCAACAGAATGGGAGGAGGTATTTGCAAATGATATGAGCGATAAGGGATTAATATCCAACATGTATTGGGACATATCATTTGCAAATACCTCCTCCCATTCTGTTGGTTGTCTTTTCATTGTGTCCATGGTTTCCTTTGCTGTGCAAAAGCTTCTAAGTTTAATGAAAAGGCTTTTTACAATAAGACCTGGGTTGGGAAGATGCCCTAGAGAAGGGATAGGCTACCCACTCCAGTGTTCTTGGGCTTTCCTGGTGGCTCAGCTCTAAAGAATCCACCTGCAATGTGGGAGACCTGGGTTTGGTCCCTGGGTTGGGAAGATCTCCTGGAGAAGGGAACGGCTACTCACTCCAGTATTTTGGCCTGGAGAATTCCATGAACTGTATAGTCCATGGGGTCACAAAAAGTCGGACACGACTGAGTGACTTTCACTCTCACTTCATCCAACATGTATAAATAGCTCAGACGACTCAGAATCAGAAAAACCAGACAACCTAAATAAACAGTTAGTAGAAAAACTGAATTGATATTTTCCCAAAGAGGAAATGTAGAAGACCAATAGGCACATGAAAAGATACTCACCATCGATAGTCATCAGAGAGATGCAAATTAAAACCACAATGAGATATCACCTCACATCTGTTAGAATGGCCACCATCAAAAAGAACAAATGTTGGCAAGTATGTGGGGAAAACAGAGCCCTTCTGCACTGTTGATGGAATGTAAATTGGTGCAGCCACTGTGGAGAACAGTATGGAGATTTCTCAAAAACTAAAAATAGAGCTATCCTATGACCCAGAAATTTCACTGTTATGTATATATCCAAAGGGGGAAAAAAAAAACCTCAAAACAAAAACTAATTTGAAAAGATACACGCACCCCAGTGTTCACTGCAGCACTATGTACAATAGCCAGGACATGGAAACAGCCTAAATGTCCATCAACAGACGAAGGGGTAAAGAAGATGTGGTGCATGTACACAATGGAATACCACTCAATCATAAAAAAGGATAAAACTTACCATTGACGGCAAGATGGATAGATGTGGAGGGTACTATGCTCAGTGAAGTAAGTCAGACAGGGAAAGATGAGTACTGAATGATATCGCTTACGTGTGGAATCTAAAAAATACAGCAAACTAGGGAAGACAGCGTAAAAGAAGCACACTGACAGATACGGAGAACAATCAGTAGGCACCACAGCGGGGAAGAAGGGTAAGATGGAGTGGGGAGTGAGAGGTACAAGCTGTTGGGTATAAAATGGGTTAGAGTCAATATTTTCTAATAACTGTAAATGGAAAGTAACCTTTAAAATTGTTTCAAAATAAAAAGTAAAAACTTAAAAATGAAGTCTCTTCAAAGATGGTACGTATAGTCATTTAATAGCTAAGACAAAGGAGAAAGACAGAAAGAGCCCTGCATCATTTGTGTGAGTGTATGAAGACGAAAATTAAACATGTAATTTAAGGCTTATGTGACAACAGGATCTTTACATTTTTCCAAATTTGAAAACTGAGGGCTTACATTGTTTCATCTCTCCCCGCTGGCCCAAACTGACACATTTACAAGGGCCAAGGGAGGTCTGTGAGAGCTGGAAGTGAGGCCAGGTGTGGGGGCAGTGTGCCGAGGACAGTCTATGTTCCTCTAAAATGGGCAGCTCCTGCTGCCTCCCACAGTTTCTTTCACGATGAACACTAGTGTTACTACCTGTAATTTTTTTGAAAAAGCACAAATCAAGATTTTAAGGCACAATCTCTTGCATCGAAATGTTAGTCACTTTCATAATAGTTAAAATTTGCAGAGAGTTGGCCATTGTTCTAAATGCTTTACAGGTACTCACGTGTGTAATTCTCAAAACCATCTCTGCTATCAAAATAGAAAAGTCAGACCCAGAGAAGTGGATAGTGGCCCACGGTCACGAGTTCTGTTTTGTGCTCCTAACTCCATGCTAGAATCCAACTTCAGGCTGGATTCCCTCAGCATCCAGGTTTCCTGGGAGATGGCCCCTGATGGTTCAATCAAACCTGGGGACCCTGCCCTCCTTGCCAGCCATTGGTCCATGCCTCCCAGCTGCAGCCAATGGGTGAACGGTACTCCCTGGGCCATAGTGATTGGTTCAGAGCCGTCAGGCAACTGGGTGTGGGTTAAAGGACTGTTCAACCTCTCATCTTGCAGGAACCTATACATTTCCTTGTGAATTAAACCAGTTTGGGTTGCTCTGTCTACAGGCAAAAGCATACCAAATGAGTCATCAACAATGCTCTCCTGGGATGACATCCAAAAGAACAGACAGCAGGGTCTCAAAGGGAAATGTGCGCCCCAACGTTCACTGAAGCAGGACTCACAGTAGCCAAGCACCCCCACACCTCCTGACAGATGAATGGATAAACAAAACATGGAATATACATGTAATGGAGTACTGTTCAGCCTTAAAAAGGCAAGGGGTCCTGTCTCATGATACAAATTGGATGAAGCTTGAGGACATTTTGCTAAATAAAGATCAGTCAGTCACAGACACATTGTGTGTGATTCTGCTCTTATGGCATTCTTGCATGTGCGTGCTAAGTCGCTTCAGTTGTGTTCAACTCTTTGTGACCCTATGGACCACAGCCTGCCAGGCTCCTCTGTCCATGGGATTCTCCAGGCAAGAAAACTGGAGTGGGTTGCCATGCCCTCCTCCAGGGGAATCTTCCCGACCCAGGGATTGAACCCTTGTTTCTTACGTCTTCTGCATTGACAGGTGGGTTCTTTACCACTAGCACCACTTGGGAAGCCCATGGCATTCTTAGTGGTCAGATTCATAGAGATAGAAAGCAGAAATGGTAGAAAGATGATAGAAAGCAGAATGTTGGGTGCCAGGACCTGCGGGAGGGGTAGAGGGAGCTGAAGCTGAATTGGTGTGAAGTTTTGGACTCTCATGATAGTGAAGTTCTGGAGATCTGTTTCACAAAAACACAAAGATACTTCATGTCACTGAACTGGACACTTAAAAGTTGTTGCAATCATGTTAAATGTTGTTGTAGGTTCTTTTTTTTTTAAAGCACAGTTAAAAAAGAAAAGGCCTCCTGACTGATTAAGCAACTTACTCAGACAATTGAAGAAGCCCGACACAGGCTGATCAAACCCATTCATGCACAGCATAGAGGCTGCCATGCCTTAGAGCAGAGCCCAGTCCTCTTGCCAGGAAAGCCTGCCGCCCAGCCCATCACCTCCCTGGTTAACCAGGGAGCCCTGTTTCCCCGGAAGCCATTGGCAACAAGGGAACTTTTGACATTGATACAACCCATCATACAGAACCACGTGAATGACGCTGGCTTTGGGAGCAACTTTTGGAAGGGAACGCACACAGAATGTCATCACAGCAGGCTGACACACACACACGGAAGTCTAACTTGACATACTGAGTTTATTATCTGCAAAGCCCTGATGTTTCTCAAGGTGACTAAGTGACAAGATGGGTTTAGTGTGTATGTGTGTGCATGTGTTGTGTCTGTGGGCACACACATTCACAAATGCTTAAAAGAGCCACGTGAAGGCTGAGAGGAGTGAGGAGCAGGAGGAAAAGGATGAGAACATGAGATGTTGGGACTGCAGGGAAAACTGCAGCCTGGCCCTTACGTGGTGGAAGGTCTCACGGGGACCCTGGGCCAGGCCCGGCCTTTGTACAGATGCTCAGAGTCAAGTGCAAGAGTCTGATCAGGGCTGCAGACACCTGACAAGTGCAGGGGATGGAATTCCAAGTCAGGGCAGAGACAGGACATGTGGGCACAGGCAGCCTGAGGGCAGCTGGGGCCACAGCCTGCCCTGGGGACAATCACTAGTGACAGTGGCCGGACGGGGCCGTGGCAGGACCCACCTGGGGCTGGAGCCTGGGGGCTTCCCCACGCCGCCGCTGCAGGCCTGGCATGGGCCCCACAGCCCCTGTTGCCCCATCAGAAAACTGGGGCAATAAACACCACAGTTGCTGTGGGCTGAGTGGTGATCCCCAAATTCATATGTTGACATCCTGACAACCATCTGTGCCTCAGCATGTGGCTGTATTGGAATACCATCTTTAAAGAAGTGGTGAAGTTAAAAAGAGGCCTCCAGGATGGGTCTCAGTTCAGTGTGACTGACATCCCTGTGGGAAGAGGGGACACCGGGGTGGGTGCACACAGCGGGAACACTGCGTGACGGCCGGGCAGGAAGGCCGTGTCTGCCCGCCCAGGCAGGAGGCTTCTCAGGAAGCCAGCCCTGCCATCACCTTGACCCCAGATGTCCAGCCTCCAGGACAATGAGAAGTATACGTCTCGTGTGCATTTAGGCCCCGAGGGCTGTGGGGGTTGGTGAAGCAGCGTGAGTTGACTGACGGGCTGGACCCCCATCCCGGGGAAGGAAACGCTGGATCTCTGGCACCTCCAGCATCTCCAGGGCTTGACAGCCACTTAACACAAACCACCCGCGCTCTGCCTGCCCATCTTCTGAGCTTTCTGCAGCCTGGCCTGCGTGCTCATCTGAGGTTTTAAAAAGCAGCTGAGCTTGTAGCTGTTGGCCTTAAGTGTGTGTGGGGGGCGGGGGTGGTTCTAGAAAGAGAGGAGACCACCACCTCAGAGCAATCAGCAGGTCTGGCAGGCCTCTGTGGACGCACAGACCTGACCACCAGGCTTCCAGTCTTGCCTTAACGTTAGCCCACTCTCGCCTCTGGCCTCAGACACATGTCATCTTTCTGTGCCTGGGTTTTGCATCATAAAATAAGGATGTAGCAACATCGCTACCCCCAGACGGTGGCGGTTAAAGGGGAAGGAGTTTATCCACACACTGTGCAGGGGGTTGTTCAGCCCATCCCTCCTGGGGGCGGGGGTCAGTGAAGCTTGGCTTCCTGCATGGGCACCCTCCCCAGGGGAGCCAGCCTGCCCTGCAGCCAGACGGGCACAGATGGGCGCAAAGAAGCACCAGGGGCTGCTGCTCCCTCGCGCCGTGCTGTCCACACGGGATAACTGCGGATTTTACAACAGATTGAGCAGGTTCCCCTTAACTGTGTGCTCAGCTGGACACTAAAGCGGGGGCCTGATGGTTATTTCTGGGGGGGGGGGCGCCTAGTGGTCAGGTTTGCAGCCCCGGGGGAGTGTGCCAGGGGGACAGGCTCAGAAACACGTTGCCTGAGTGTGGACTGACCTGCAGGGTACTGACTGTCACTGCAGACTGTCTGTCCTCAGGCCTACAGATGTCAGACAGACAGACAGACAGACAGAGATAGAGATACAAGTCTACTGATACACTGACATACTGATACACAGACAGAGCCACACGCCCACACCACACTCACTTCCCTGTTTAGATCCTGGTCACTCCAGACTCAGAGGATGGAGAGACTGCCAATCCGAGCACAGACTCCATGCTGTGTGACCTCAGAAAAGTCACTGTACTTCTCTGGCCTCACTTTTGCTTCTTTGTAAACACGGAGGTCTGGATCCTATGAATGCAGCCACTCAAGCCAGCTATTTGCATGATCAGCTGCAACATAATACTGGCCTAAACTCAAAGATCTCGTGTTTATTTTCTGTACTTTTGTTTCCATTCTCCTCAAGACTGCCCATCAAGGGGATAGTCAAGGGTCTCTCCCCTGGTGGCTGAAAGGAGTGGGGTGAGACACTGGTGGCCCAGACTCCTCCAGCCCTGTCAGCAAGCCGCCCTTCAGGTGCTCCCTACCTAAGCTGGCAGGGAGGGGAGGCGAGAGGGCGCTGCCCCTGCAGACAAGTGGGAGGCCTGACCCTGCCTCCCCAGGTGTCAGCCAGCCTCCTGGCTGGACCAGTGGGTCTGGGGCTGGGGACAGCAGAGGGGATGTGGCTGACCTCCATCCAATGGACTTTTAGCAAACTCAGCTTTCTGCACCCACATGTGCCTCTTCAGCAGGAGAGAATGATGCCGATGAGAACAATCTTTGCTTTCCTCTTGAAAACTTGGATAGAGGAGTGATGGCCCCACAATCCACATGTGCAGACGCACATGTGTGACTGAATTTCATCAATATGCGTTCATGCTACTGCTCTGGCTGAAAATGTTGCAACTTATTTTCCTTCCCCTCAGAGCAACCCAACTGGATCAACCCGTTAAAGTCCTCACTTGTGATGCTTTCCTAACTAGTTTCAACAGAGCTTTACTTCTCAACTGACTTAGAACTTGGGGTAGTAAAAATGATATTTTGTTAGCTTTCCCCATTAGATTGACAGTACTGTCCTAAGGTTACCTATTTAACTACATGTGTAAGGGTTTATTTCGCTGTCAGCCTGCTTCTTTAACTTATATGCAGAGTACATCTTGAGAAACGGTGGGCTGGAGGAAGCACAAGCTGGAATCAAGATTGCTGGGAGAAATACCAATAACCTCAGATATGCAGATATCACCACCCTTATGGCAGAAAGTGAAGAGGAACTAAAGAGCCTCTTGATGAAAGTGAAAGAGGAAAGTGAAAAAGTTGGCTTAAAACTCAGCATTCATAAAACTAAGATCATGGTGTCTGGTCCCATCACTTCATGGCAAATAGACAGGGAAACAATGGAAACAGTGACAGACTCTATTTTGGGGGGCTCCAAAATCACTGCAGATGGTGACTGCAGCCATGAAATTAAAAGACGCTTGCTCCTTGGAGGAAAAGTTATAACCAACCTAGATAGCATATTAAAAAGCAGAGATATTACTTTGTGAACAAAGGTCCATCTAGTCAAAGCTTTGGTTTTTCTAGTAATCGTGTATGGATGTGAGAGTTGGGCTATAAAGGAAGCTGAGCACAGAAGAATTGATGCTTTTGAACTGTAGTGTTGGAGAAGACTCTTGAGAGTCCCTTGGACTGCAAGGAGGTCCAACCAGTCCATCCTAAAGGAGATCAGTCCTAGGTGTTCATTGGAAGGACTGATGCTGAAACTCCAACACTTTGGCCACCTGATGCAAAGAGCTGACTCATTTGACAAGGCCGCGATGCTGGGAAATACTGAAGGTGGGAGAAGAAGGGGACGACAGAGGATGAGATGGTTGGATGGCATCACCGACTTAATGGACATGAGTTTGAGCAAGCTCCGGGAGCTGGTGGTGGACAAGGAGGCCTGGTGTGCTGCGATTCTGGAGTTGCAAAGAGTTGGACACGACTGAGCAACTGAACTGAATTGAACTAAAGACACAAACACACAAGGAAACTTCTGAGGGGGTCGTACATGTTTACTACCCTGATGTTGTGATGGGAGTCTGTGTCAACACTCACCAAAGCACACACTTTCTTGACACACAGGTAGGAACTGTGTGCTGTGTGCTTGGTCGCTCAGTCGTGTCCGGCTCTTTGCGAACCCCTGGACTGTAGCCCACCAGGCTCCTCTGTCCATGGAATTCTCCAGGCGAGAACACTGGAGTGGGTTGCCGTGCCCTTCTCCAGGGGATATTTCCGACCCAGGGATCGAACCCAGGTCTCCCACATTGCAGGCGGATTCTTTACCATCTGAGCCACCACGGAAGCCCTATACATCACTAATGCTCTTAAAAGAAAAAAACAAAATAAAAACTGCTAATTCCCATCCATTTGATTCCTATACTTCAACTTGTAATAGTAGAAAGAGGCTTACAACCTACTACTAAAGGGGAAAAAAAATCTCAATTTAAAACCACTCACTATTATTTAATATTCATGGAACTTAATGAACTTAGTCTTCACATATTTCTGTCCTGGAACCCCAAGGGCCTAATGCAGGGTGTTTGTCCAGAGAGTGGACATTCAGGCTTGGCACCCACTGCCCTCAGCAGGGTCTCATCCTGGTCTTACCTGTATGACAGCTGTAATGGGATGGGGTGGAGAAGGACATGCACAAGGCAGACACCCCCACTCCTGCCCCCTGGGCAGCCTCTTCCTGGCTCTGTGGGTGCAGATTTGAGGCCAGCCTAAGAGAGGACTGAGGCTGCCCTGGTAGCTCAGTTGGTAAACAACCTGCCTGCAATGCAGAAGACCTCAGTTCGATTCCTGGGTCAGGAAGATCTGCTGGAGAAGGGGTAGGCTACCCACTCCAGTGTTCGCGGGCTTCCTTGGTGGCTCAGTTGGTAAAGAATCCACTTGCAATGCAGGATCCCTGGGTTGGGACGATCCCCTGGAGAAGAGAAAGGCTACGCACTCCAGTATTCTGGCCTGAAGAATTCTATGGACTGTATAGTCCACGGAGTCAGCATCCATGGGGTTGGCGACTTTCACACTTTAAGAGAGGACTGAGGAGAGGGGTGGGAAGAAAAGACTGAAATAGCAGTCATACATCAAATGCTCCAGGGATTACAGAGAAACTTCCACGAGAGGAACCGGCCAGAGGTGTGAACACTCCTCACTTTCAGCCAGAATTGGGCCTTATCTCTTCTCCTTTGAAACTGCAGCCCTAGAGATTTATGCTCCATTTCCCACTTTTTTTATCAGGAGCCTGACGGTAAGACTTCATCATTTTCCCCTTCATTCTCCTACCGGAAAAACCATAGCCCAAGAATAGACATAGCAACGTGATTCCTAGTCATTGGGCCTTGGGGGTAGGGGGTGGGGCACAGTGCTGGTAAACTCTGGGCCCTAAGGGCATGAGCGTTCTTACTCATTGCAGAGGAGATGGAAGTTCAAGGCTAATCTGACTTAATACTGGCAAGGAGGACACATCTGTGGGCCAGACGTGGCCATGTGCCATCTGGTTTAGGATCTGTGCTACTAGGAAGGCTCTATAGTCCTCATTATCAGTCCAGAATATTCACTGGAAGGACTGATGCTGAAACTGAAACTCCAATACTTTGGCCACTTGATGCAAAGAACTGACTCCTTGGAAAAGATCCTGATGCTGGGAAAGATTGAAGGCAGGAGGAGAAGGGGATGATAGAGGATGAGATGATTGGATGGCATCACCAACTCGATGGACATGAGTTTGAACAAGCTCCGGGAGTTGGTGATGGTCAGGGAAGCCTGGTGTGCTGCAGTCCATGGGGTCCCAAAGAGTCGGACACGACTGAGAGACTGAACTGAACTGATTCATCTAAAACATACAAGGATCTCTTTTCTCTTCAATCCCAGTTCCTCTAATGCCAAAGAAAGAAGTACAATACACACGGGCTATTGCATTCTGACTTAGGTTACAGGTTGGGTTACTTTCCTCCCTCAGAAGTGGAGTGTAGATTTATCACCCTGGAAACAGTGTAGCCAGCCTAAATAATCTCAATTGTTCTCATCTCTCTGTTGCTGTTTTTTTTTAATTTTTTTTCTTTACTGAAGGGCATTTTTTTTTCTTTCCTGGAGGCAGATACAACTTTCTGACTTTTACACAGCTTCTTCATAGTAATAAAAGTTTATTATTTTCTTAAGAAGAAGGCAAAAGAAGGATTATATAAAGTATTTAAGGTGGAATAAACATACAAGGTGAGGATAAATTTAATCTTACAGTTTTCTGGGCAGAATTTTTGATAGAAGGCTCACCAGTTCTGTGTTGCTATTGATGACAAGAAGAGCCCAGGGACTCAGCCCACAGAGAACTCCAAGTCCCATTTCATCTCAGATTTGGACCTTCGTTTCCGCCCAAGTATTTGAAGTTTGCTTGTTGTTGCTTTACCATGGCACTGAGTAAGGAGCAAAACTATTTTGAGTTTTTCTCCTGCTCTACATTCCTTGGGTGTGAATGATGAAATAGTTAAGCACACACATATGCCTGCATACATGCACACATGTACACACACAATTCAGAGGGGAAATAAGTGAGTTCTCTGTGAGTGGGTTAAGTTCTAGACAATTGGTTGTGCTGGTTCAAGGTGCCTTTAATACCTGTGCAGAGGGGCTTTCACCCCTCTCATAATATTTGGAAGATGCAATCCTACCCCATCCCAGAAAAGTTTATTTTGCCATGGAAAATGTCAGTCTGCATATGGACATATTTTGGATCAGACAACATGAGTTATGAAAGTTGTGAACAAACAGGATCATATGATGAATCCAAATTAACATGGAAACTGTGAAAATTAGCAGTTGATAAGCCTTGGAAACACAGATGTAATGTGTGATTGATTAAAATGGGTGAGAAAACAAAATACCAGTGAGGAAACAGTAGGAAGATTCTCTGAATTGTTTTATCTATAGTACTAGGAGCAATTTATTCACCAGAAAATAGTCTCTGAACTTTCATGGAGAAGGTCACAAGTACCAGTGAAGAAAGATGGAAAACATTTCATCTAAACTGTGCAGCAGTTTGGGAGTCACAGCTGTTCCACTGCACACTGCTGACACTGTCTCTGCAGTGAAAATGGAAGAGTTTAAGCCCTCTGCAATTGAAAAACAACATAAAGTTAATTTTTGTTTGCCATAGCACTTGTTATAGGGCTAACATGCCTCAGGGCATCCCTGGGCACAGCTAATCAAGGCTTGTCAGTAGGGCAGCTTAATCTATGTCCCTCTGGTTAGAAATTGTGAATCCCCACAAACCTGTTTTTCTGTGAGTTTAACTCTTCACAGTATGTGTAACAGCATGGAGAAAAGAAACAGGCAAATCTCCGGTTGGCTTGTAAGGAGAAGAGATGACCCACAAAGCGATGAATTCTGGGTTGAGTCAGAAATGAAAACCTCTCTGAAATGCGACTGCCTTGAGAAAACACATTTAACCAAATGAATCTGTCTGGTTCCTAGAAGTTTATGATACTCGGTAAGCACACTGTCATGACACTCACGGATCTCTAAAATTGCTCGTCGGATTGCCCTGAGTTTTACCCAGCTGTGTGAGAGACACCTTGGCAATAGAGATCCCCGAGGTATTGTCAGTCATCCGTGTCTCTGGCCAACTTCATGACCCAGGACATCTGCGGTGCTCTGGTCGAATTTTATTTGTCATATAATGTGGTCTTTTTCATTCAGTTTGTTCCTCCCCACCCCCAACATCTGGGTCCTCTGTTTTTCATAGACTTTGATACATTTTTGTATATACTTTCTGTCCCCCTAACCAGTAATTCTGTGAACAATATCATTAATATAACTTTATCCTGCTCTTTTCCTAACTTTTGGCCTTAAGATTTCCTACTGCTATCTTTCTTCAGTAATAATAGCTACTTCTTACACAAATGCTTATGGCTCTAATTACATACAATCTTCTATAATCTTCAGTATCTGGGTCATAAACCTTTTCTTGTTAAGACTTTTCCAATTAATGATTTGAGGTCAAATGACTGCTACTTATCAGACAAAAGTTCTTTATTTCAATGCAAATAAAAGCACTTTCTAACTTGTTCTGTTTCCTTGTGAGTAACATCTGTAACTTTGTGTTTTTCCCACCAACACCTGGCACTAGATTGGTTATACACAGCTCTAGCTATATATTTCTAGAAGCTCTAGCTTATATTTCTTTATTGGTTTTACCAATGTCAGCTGCAATAATTCTTACATTATCGTCACCATTCTCATTGTGATCAAGCAGACAACAGTCATTTAAGTAAAAAACACTTTCTGATTTTTTTCTTATGTTGAGAATAATGTTTAAAAAAATCTTTTGGAGGGAAATGTGACAAGCCTCTCCAATTCAAATGTATCTTTGCACAATAGTAAAAATTAACCACAGCAAGCCTTTTTTCCCTAAATCCTAAGTCTTCACATGAGTATTTTCACCTGCTCTGTCTCCTAAGAAGTGACTGCTGAGGAGACTCCTGGATTTTCTCAAGGTGGGAGAGGGACCTCAGTCTCTTGGATGAGCAGGCTTCACCCCTGCGTGGACATGGCAGCCACACCCGGGCCTAACTCCCACCTGTGCAAGCCTCCAGGCCAGCATTTATCAAGTGGCACCATCGCTACCTCTTTTCCCATGGGGAGCCATAGTCAGAAATGGCCATGGGCAGAGCTCATTTGCTACTCACTCTAAAGCCCCCAAAGCCTCCTAGCACCAAGCAAGTGCCCATGTTCGGTGAGTCAATGATTGAATGACTGCATGCCTCATGAGCAGATGAAGTGAGACACAAGATCTTCCTGTTTTCTTTTCACAAACTCTCTAAATGGCAGGGGACATAGTAATAAGAAAATCTGAAAAACGTCTACAAAAAAGTTGGGTCCTACATATCCCAAAAGGATAACCATAGGTCATGAGTTGTGAATCCCTACAGGTTATATTACAGTTCATGAGCTTAGGCACTTATTTTTACCAGGAAGATAGACTATTTCAGTTCTGTCCACATTGCCCTCACTGGTCAATTTATGGACACCATCTTGCTGAAAGGAAAGTGGAGAAGAAATTTTGCATCCAAATATCAAACAAGAAAAGTAGGAACTAATAATGAATTCAAATAAATCAAGGTTCTTAATAAAAACATTTCCATGTATCAGTGAAAGAGGAATTTCAGACAGAAAATTATCAGCCTAGAATTTACATATAAAACTCTTTATCTCCTACAAGGAATTATAAACCTCAGTCAAACAAATCTCTGTTGTTTATGCATTTATATGTCAATTCTAAGGAAAGTGAGCTGCAGGTGTACAAATGAGCCCTTTTATGCTGACAGATGGAAGATCGACAGGAGAGTCAGAGTCAGGACAGCAGAGGCACAGGGAAAAGTCAGAGGCACGGAGCTCCAGGGAGGGGCCGTCCATCAGAAGTGCTTGGCTTGGGTAGGGAATGATGCACAGCAATAAACTGTGGGGGAAATAAAGGTGAAACGTGAGCACAAACCGCCAGAACAAACGCCGCCCTCCTCAGCATCACCAAGGCCCTGGGGACTGAGCACTGCAGAGAGTGAGGTGTCGTTACTATAGTTTCCTGCACTTTCCTTCTTGCTTTCAGAATGTATCTCCTTTATTGAAGTGTGCTTGATTTACAATGTGTATTAGTTTCAGGTGTACAACACAGTGGTTCAGTTACACATGCTGTTTCTTCTGTGTTAATCGCTACTTTGTCTGACTCTTTGACCCTATGGTCTGTAGCCCACCAGGCTCCTCTGTCCATGGGGTTCTCCAGGCAAGAATACTCAAGTGGGTAGCCATTCCCTTCTCCAGGGGCTCCTTCCAACCCAGGGATCGAACCTGGGTCTCCTGTATTGCATGCAGATTCTTTACCATCTGAGCCACAGGGAAGCCCTCAGTTATAATATATATCTATTTTTCAGATTCTTTTCCCTTATAGGTTATTATAAAATATTGAGTATTGTTAGCTCCCCGTGCTATATAGTAGGTCCCTGTTGGTTATGGATTTTATTTATAGTACTGTGTGCATGTTAATCTTAAACTCCTACTTTAAACCTCCCCCCTTCCTCTTTGGGAACCCGAAGTTTGTTTTCTATGTCTGTGGGTCTGTTTCTGTTTTGTATGTAAGTTCATGAGTATCATCCACTTCCTTCCAGTCTCTCTCAGTGTCAGTTGTTCAAAGGGCCTATTGATCCAACACACCCGATTCTGTCCCCGGAAGAGTCACATCAGCAGCACTACACTCACTGCTTTCTTTGAGGTTGTCTAATAAAATGATTTGGATTTGATCAGAAACCTGAAAGTCCTTGCAGGCAGAGACAGTGACCAGCTGGTAGCCAATTTTTACCTCCTGGAAAGAAGTCTCAGTTGCTTTCAGAACTCCAGGGAAAAAATAGATAACATTGCAAACCAATGCCCTCAACTGTAGATCAATCAATCAAACCTTGATAATGCTGATGCTAAGCAGGGCTCAAGCATGAATTCAGAAAATACTGATTGATTTACTGGGCTGGAGAAAGATCATCAAGGGCATGTGCCTGCTGACCACTGTTTTCAAGGATGAAACTTCTCCTGGGTCTTGCTATTTTCCCCAGTGAGAGACTGACCGCCTGATGAAGGGCCATTGCATGGAGAACCTTTTAAGGCCCTGAAGGCCTCGAGGTTTAGGGATTAAAACAGAATGGCTGTGCCTAAACACATAGCATCTCACAAAAAATCTATAAGACACTTCAGAAGACTACTGTCAGCAAGAAAATGGTGGGCTTATAATTCCTACTCATTTTTTACTAATCAAATAATGATGTTAAATAAGAGTCTTGAACCATTCTTAAAAAATCAAGCTGTCTGTTTCTTACTTCCAGGAAGAACTTAAATTTATGTGAACCCAGAAAGAAGTTCTCATAACTCTTGACATTAAAAAGTTGTTTTTTTATGCCCAACCTGAACTTAGGCTGCAAATTAAACCTCTGAGAGACACAGACATCTGTTTGATTATTTGTGTCAACTCACAGCTTGAGCAGTGACTTAGAAAAACAAAGATAATGTTGCCAACCATTTTCTGAGCTAAATTATTTTACTTCTTTTCAGTATTCCTATTTATATTTGTTATTGCTTTGTGGTGGGAGGCTGATAAATGGTTAGTCACCAGCTCTATTCTGGAAAAAGGGAAAGGGACAGACAGACTGATAAAGTATGACTGATATAAAGAATGGGTACGACAAAATTTATAAGTGATAATAAAAATGACAACAGTATCTGTTGTAAATTTTATATGACCAATTGATACACACAGAACCCTTTTATTATTTTTTGCCAAACTACTTTACCTAGAGCCAGCTTATTATTACCGTTGACAAACACATGTACTTTCCTCACCAGTGTGGATGAATCATTTCATGTTAAGGAGTACGATGAACATGAAACCATGAAGAACTTGGCTTCTTCGTCCATCATGTGAGTGACTTTGCTGAGCTGAATAATGGTTTTTGAAAAATGGAAGAATCATTCTTCAGTTTTTTTTTTGGGGGGGGGCTGCTACTTTTCACAATGCATTGGCTTGATATGCTTTTATAATTAATCTACATTATTAACATTACCCAGGGTTGCATTGTATGCCTGGACAATTAATAGACAATAAATCCAGCCCTGACATATAACCTCTGCCAATGTCCATGGTGTAAATTCTCCTTCCTTGGTTGATTTCCAGGTCTTATCAGTCACTGAATGTGGTGTTGGGAAGATGTGTGCTGTCATATAGCATTTTCACTATTATCATATTATTAAATCATATTGATTCAATGTACATAACCTCAAGAACACAGAAATAGTAAAACATTAGTAAAATAATTAGAAAGGGCTGAGTTTTTAATTTGCGCCTTTGTTTTTAATATTATTTATTTACAAGCTTACATATTTTACCTTTTAATAATTGTTTTATTTAACAACAGGCTTCCCTGGTAGCTCAGCTGGTAAAGAATCTGCCTGCAATGCCGGAGACACCAGTTCGACCCCTGGGTTGGGAAGATCCCCTGGAGAATGGAAAGGCTATCCACTCCAGTATTCTGGCCTGGAGAATTCCATGCACTGTACAGTCCATGGGGTCGCAAAGAGTCGTACATGACTGAGGGACTTTCACTTTCACTTATTTAACAACTGGCTTGCAAAACTTTTAAAATTTCAGTGATCTGCTCTCACCAGCTAGACGGCATGAGCTGGGTCTAGTGCACACCTGGGCTTCCCCGAGTTGTCACTAAGTTCTTCAGCTCTCTAAGTCAGCGACATAGCTCAGAAATAAAGGGCTAAATGAAAATTAGCAAAAGGAAATAATTTCACAGTGTTTTTTTTTTTTTTAAGCACTGCATAACTCTATCATGATTCTTATTGCTTTGCTTCTAAGTAGTACTCAGTCTAGTTCATATTGGAGAGATTTAATGCTTTTCAAGGTTCCATAATAACAGGCTACAATTTCCACCCATTTTTAAAACACATTCTGAGCAGGGACAGACTCTGCTCCCACAGTCACCGACTTCCTTCCTTTGATGAGAAGGTCACTTGCTCACTACCCAGTTCCTGTCTCCCTGGATGCTGTGCCCTTTCCCATGGCAGCAGGAGCAGCAGCGTGACGGGTCCTCCTGCCACAGGAAGGAAATTAGCCAGTACACACAGGAAGGGCAAGCGTGCTCTCCTGGGCTTGCTCTGAATCCCCCTGCCCGCAGGGTTTCAAGGGTGCCTCCATGACAAGCAAGATTCCCAGAATTGTATTTGTGTCAGCTGTGTGCGTGTGTGTGTGTGTGTGTGCGCGCGCGGAGTCACTCAGCTGTGTCTGACTCTTTGCGACCACTGTGGATGGTAGCCCACCAGGCTCCTCTGTCCATGGATTTTCCTGGCGAGAATCCTGGGGTGGGTTTGCCGTTTCCTCCTCCAGGGGATCTTCCTAACCCAGGGACTGAACCTACATCTCCTCTGTCTCTTGCATTGCAGGCAAATTCTTTACTGCTGAGTACCTGGGAAGCCCACTGTGTCAGGAACTGTAGAATTAACTGATTTGTCTGGAAACAGGCCAAGTGTTTCATGTTGTTTCCGACTGTAGAGCAAGATGCCAGGTGACTCTGAAGATGACTGGTCCCCATATAGGGAGACCATCAGTGAAGCTCCTGTCCTATGCTGTGCGCTTTAAGCTCAGGCCAGCTCATGGCTCTTCTCTGAGCTAGAGAAGCTCTCGGCTGGAAGCATAGGGATCTGTTCACAGCCATTCTGCCAGAAAACCACAGAGCCGGACCCAAAATATGTCTAGATTTTCGGATCTGCTGAGCCACACGGCCTAAAATGCAAGTTCTTGTTATTGTTATTATTAATTTTACATTGAGCAAACTCAAATCTTCTATTTGAAAATAGATACTTTATCTCTCTCATTTTATTCTCTTAATTTAGAATTTCCTAAAGTTCTTGAAAATGGAATACTTGTTCACAAAGTGAAAAACGATCAGCTTGAAACATCACAATGGTTGTCATGGTGGTGCTTTAACCTATAAATCATTTAGAATAGGAGACAATGGCTCCCTTTTCCCTCTCTGTTTTTAAAATCCTGTGCCAGTTATCTTAGAAATGGATACCCAAGGAAAGGCTGATTTCTTCAAGCCTGGTGTAGGAAAATGTGTAAGAAAATGACAATCACTGGACAGTAAAATTTAAAAAATATGAAACAAACTGAGGATCTGTAAATCAAATGTAAAACAAATTGAGCTCTCTATGCATTGGTTTTTAAAATCCCCAGGGTCTTGTCATTGAAACAAGTAGCTACTAACTTGTTAATAACTTAATCATAACAAATACTGCAGATTTCTTAAATAGAGAATTCAGTGCAGCTAGTGGGTAGACTCCACCAGCATGATCCACAATGAAGGTTCAACTAAAACTGAAGTCAGAGCGTGAGCTGGTTAGTTATGGGCGGAAATCCATGTGCATAGCTATACTGGCTTAGACATGCATACGAAGCACCAATGCATGCGATTAGGTATCCAAAGGTTAACATGAAAGCTTATTAATAAAAAACAAAAAGATTAAAGTGTACGGACCAAGGAACTACTATTTCCCATTGCTACAATTCTGCAAGGGAAGTTCAAACACATCACCAAAACTCTACTTGCGATGACCTTTGTGCCAGGAGGCTGAGAGGTCACTTGGCTTAATCATTTTCCTCCACGTATGCACCAGCATTCACCCCCTCAAACCCCACAGGCTGGCCTGACCAGGTTGCCAGGGAGAGGGTGGCAGCTCAGACCAGGCCAGGGGACCCACAATCCTGCACCAAGTGATGCAGAGGCCAAGTTCACGCAGCTTCACATTTGCTCTGACTGTTCACCCTAAGTTAAATTCACCACGGAAGAGTTACTGATGCTTCTTGCAGCAGAAAGTGACTTTAAATGAAATATGGGATTCCAAAGATGGATGGGTGGAACACACAACTTCACTCACCCTGTTCTATTCTCCTCTTAGCTTCTAAGATTATCGTGAAACTGAATCCTTTGGTCTCTGGGTTCTAAGAGGGCACGTGCTAATGCCAGGATCATTTCCAGTCATCCCTTTGGTTTGTAAAAGCAGGAATGAGAAATGGAGGTGGGGCCTGAAGTGGCCAGTCCCACGCTGAACCTGTCCCTGAGGAGGACAGTGCCCTGGTGACTTCTGCCTTTCAGGTGAGTGCCTACACTACTTTGACTCATGTACCCATCTTCATCCCTGGCCCCCAGTCCTCCCTCTGCACCTGCTGCTCTCCAGATGCAAGAAGGAAATCACAGGCTGCAGCCTGCATGGGGTGAACACTGTTGGTTATGGAAGCAGCATGCATTCTCCACATTTCCCAGTGAACAGAATTCCTGTGCTGACCAGCAGCTCCACACACCCAGGGAAAGCTGACTCCCATCCCGGCGGTCAGGATGCATCTGACTCCTCTTCTGGGATTCCATTCTCACCAGGGACTAGGTCAGCCCTGGACTCAACCTTGGTCTACAAGACAGGGGAGAAACTCTGCAGCTGGCCATTTCTGGAAAGGCTTCCTTTTCCTAGGAAACAACTAGGAAAATGGTCTCTTTCCCTCTTCTGAGAATTCTGGCATCTGGATGGGATGCAGGGAATGGCCATGGTGTCCTGGCCAGCCTGAGGAGGAAGTCCACACCTTAGAGATGATCTAGGGAGACCCTTGATGGCAACTCTGGGCCTCAGATTCAGCCCTGAAGTCTGTCCTCCTGGGACTCCTGTTCCACAAGGTAAGAGATTTTTACCTTAGCAGGCTTAAGACAGGAGTTTTGCAACCTGTATTAGTTATCTATTGCCATGGATCAAATGACCTCAGAATGTAGAGGCTTCAAAGCAAAAGAATCTCTCCTGAAGTCTGTGTGGGTGTGGAATCTGCGCACAGCTCTGCCGCGTGCCTCTGACTCCGGCTCTCACAGGCTGTAATCGAGGTGTGGACCAGGGCTGCGGTCTCACCTGCAGGCTTGACTGGGGAGCCTGTGTGCACGTCCAGGGTTGCTTGGTGGCTGTGGGCAGGGTTCAGCTCTCAGGTCAGTGGGCGAAGGTGCTCAGTTCCTCACTGGGTGTCAGCTGAAGGCTCCCTCTGCCCTTGCCATGGGGTGGCCCCGTAGAGCAGATCAATGTGGCCGCTGGCTTCCCTTGGGGTGAGCACACGAGAAGCTCCAGATGGAAGCCAGAGATTGTCTGCACCTAATCTCAGAGGTGACAGGTGACTCCACTGCGGCCACATTCTATTCGTTAGATGGGAGTCCACGTTCAAGAGGAGGGGCCACACAGGGGGTGAACACATGAGGCGGGGGGCATCAAGGGCTTCCTGACAGCTGGGCCAGACCATGAAACAGCTGACAAACGGGGGCCCCTGCTGGCATGCCGACAACTGCTACAAGCTCCGCGTCTCCACACCTTGCCTGCAGGTGAGGCCCCGCTGACACCGTGGAGAGCATCCACAGACCGGCCTCAGGGCTGGGGCAGGATGCCCTTTAAGACCACGACAGCCTCCAGCAGCTGCAGCCAGTGGAGCAGCACACACAGACCTCTGTAACGGGTATAGTAAGGAAAGGTGGAGCGCCTGGAGGATAACAGGAGGGGCAGCCACGCTGAAGACAGGCTCCTAGGACGGAGCAGGGCCAGCACAGACAGCCTCATCCTGTGACAAGGGCCTGAGTCCAGGGAGCACTCAGCTCAATCTGGCATCCGGGCGGGCCCCTAGGAATTGAAGGGCCAGTCACTTACAGGAGACCTCTTAGAACCAGACAGACACGCTAGGGTACAGTGACTTTCTGACTACAAACCACTTTCGATTCCAAAAGAGCCCAAAGAAAGTGAAAGTGAAGTCGCTCAGTCGTGTCCGACTCTGCGATCCCATGGACTGCAGCCTACCAGGCTCCTCTGTCCATGAGAATTTCCAGGCAAGAGTACTTGAGTGGGTTGCCATTTCCTTCTCCAGGGGGTCTTCCTGGACCCAGGGATCCAACCTGGGTCTCCCACATTGCTGGTAGACGCTTTACCCTCTGAGCCACCAGGGAAGTTTCAAAAAAAGCCCAGGAGCCCCAGCTAAACGCGGCACTTGGCTAGAATACATCTCCTTTAGTGTGCCTTTGTTCTGGGTCAATAGGATCTTAATAACCACAAGTCAAGTGCTGCTAAAATTTTAAGCATCACAATGGGAAGAAAGGTCTGTCTTGGGTCAGGCCTGGGGCCCAGCTGTTGCTCACATCAGCTGGCAGAAGGCCCGGGATGGAAGGGAGGGTTGGGAACAGTGACAGGAACACCAGTAAAGGCCTGAGGACAGGAACCAAGACCAGGGACAGGGAGATGGCTTGAACAGAAGGTTTTGGAGCAGGCAAGATCAAAACCGCGTGTGTAGTGCAGAGAACCCATTTCATATCTTCTCACTTCCCAGGTGGTGCTGGTGGTGAAGAATCTGCCTGCTAGTGCAGGAGACACAAGAGACTGGGGTTCGATCCCTGGGCAGGGAAGATCCCCTGGAGAAGACAATGGCAACCCACTCCAGTATTCTTGCCTAGAGGATCCCATGGAGAGAAGAGCCTGGCAGGCTACAGTCCATGGGGTCTCAAAGAGTCAGGCACGACTGAGTGCACACGCAGGCACACTCTCCACCACCTTCTCACATCTGCCTGTAAAGCCATTGTTACTATTGATTCACTGCTACTTAACTCTCTTCATCCCATCTTTGGTTGTGCTGACCGGTGTTCAAGAACACATACTTCGCCTCTTTGTAACAACCTAAGTGGAGTCACCACCAGGGTACAGATCACAAAGAAGGTGCACAGCAGAAGGGGCTTGGTGGGAGCTTCCAGCACAGCAGGAGGACAGTGTGGGAGTGGCCAGCAGAGACTGAAGGTCAAATACACCTGATGTCAGCTGCTGGACCTGTGAGACTGGGGCCAGTGACCAAGCTGCTTCAGGCTCAGCTTCCTCCTACCGGCTTTCCCCAGAGAGCACAGGGCGAGATCTCACCTGGCCTCCAGGTAGTTAGGTCTTGTTTGCACCACAAACACATTGTTACTCAGAGAGAACACAGATCTAACAGTGAGCTCAGGAGGAAACACACGATTGTGTGTGGCTGGCATCTGAACGTCCTTGCTGCGGTCCCACGGCTATAAATAAGTGGACGTCTGATGAGAGCGCAGGTGAGGTGTGTGTGCCGACAAGGGCTAAAATCACACCCAGGACTTTACATGCCTACAATCCCTGGTGCCCTGGAGACAGGCTAAGAGCAGTATCCAGATTTCAGCATGGTGTAAGAAAATCAAACAAATGATAACAAAGCATTCTTTTTCTTTCACTTATTAAAAGACCTGAATCAAAGCAGGCGAATTGCTTTCTCCCTGGCTGAGTGGCCGATTCCAGTTTTTCACACCGTAAACAACGCTCAGGACAGTCCTGCTAATTAGGTAAGTAAATGCTTCAAAGTGGATGCCTTAACTCCTGGGGCACACACGGCTGGTGGTGGGGAGGGCAGGAGGAAGGGCAGGGGGCAGAAGGCGCAGGGCTCTGGGTGGTCCCAGCACGAATAGGCCCTGCTCTCTGCACCCCCTGTGCCTCTGTGCTCTCTTCCTGGCATGCCTGTGAGAGTGTTTGAGAGGACGAGAAGGAGAAGAGGGCAGGGGAAGTTCCCTGGACATGCACGTGGGGAGATTAAGGTGTGGAACTGACCCAGGACTGAGAAGATGGAGCCTTCAGACGGGAACACAAGGGACCTTCCCTTCTGTCTGGTGTGGGCCCAATCTCTGCCCAGACCTTTTCTCAAAGGCTCCCAAGGGTGGGTGGGGTGTGGCTCCTCAGCACTGGAGAGACGCAGGACAAACTCTTCTCCAGGATGACGCAGCTTTTAACAAGCTGGGGACTTGGCCATCCAGTGGTTAGAACTCCGCCCTTCCACTGCCCAGGCACAGGTTCAACGAGAACTATGATCCCGCCTGCCATGTGGCGCAGCCAAAACGAAAGAAAAGCAGCTGCTAAATCTTGTCCTTAGTCTGCCTGGCAGACGTCACACATGCCAACACCACCCTCAAACCCAGGCAGGCCGGGGAGACTGGGGTCTGCAGGCTGACAGAAAGTCACGTGTAGGCCTGGCTCTCCCACCCGGCGTGGGCCCCCCGGGCTGTGGCCCCTCCTCGCTGCCAGGGGCCCCGCTCTCCACTCAGTCCTTCCTCCCACCGGCTCCCCAGGGAGGACGATTCATGGAGGTGAGGATGGCAGCCACAGGAGCAGCCACTGAAAGCTTGGGCCTTGGCCTGCGGAGCTTCAAACCCACCCTCTTCAGAGATGAAACAGCCCCAGAGCTGTCCAAGCCTCGGTTGTCATCTTTCTGACTCATCTGTCTAATCCTCCATTTTTGAATCCCCTACAAACTTCATTTGCATTTGGAAGCAGGTCCAACATCAAGATGATCAAACGTATTTTGAGGATGAAAAAGAAGTCTTTTGTGAAAAGAGATAAAATGAATCAGGATTATTTTGCCTAGAGAAAGTTGGTAAGTGATTCAACAATTATCTTCTCTACCCAGAAGCTGGCAGGGAGCTAGCTGTCATTTCCAAGGAAGATAGAAAAAGATCAAGTGGTCAGAGGGTGGAAAAGGATGAACTTCCTAACCAGAGGGCTGCAGAGCTCATTTGGGACGTAGACATCAGCTGCTCCCCGGGTGGAACGCACAGAGACATTATGCTCTTGGGAAAATGCAACACTGGAGGGTACCTGGGTACCTGGTTTATAAAAACACATCCTTCATAGCTCAGAAGTCCTGAAGTAGGGACACACACAGGCTCAATATATGGACGATGCCCTCTGTGTGTGTGTGTGTTACTGTGCTTTAGTCACTAAGTCACATCTGACTCTCTGCAGCCCCATGGACTGCATGGGGCCACCGGGCTCCTCTGTCCATGGGATTTCTCAGGCAAGAACACTGCAGTGGGTTGCCATTTCCTTCTTCAAAGGATCTTACTGACCTAGGGATCAAACCCGCGTCTCCTGCATTGGCAGGGGGATTCTTTACCACTGAGGCACCAGGGGATCCTGTATGTATCTGAGGTATATATAAAGAAATTAGGCCTGTCTGGATGCAGGGATGCTCTACATGATGTTTGTCAAAATTCAAAAGAAATCCCAGGAAATGATTAAGAAAGCCTGATCTCAGACAGGGTGTGACAGGAAGCAGAAAGAAAACCAGCCTTCCATTCTGGCTGTTGCTAGACTCAAATCAAGCTGGTTTCCCTCCTGGGGCCTCAGCCTCCTCTTCCCCAGCACTAACGCTTGGCCACCGGGTTCACAGACGCTAGTGGGTAAGTCCCCCTCTACCTCTGCAGCACAGCCCCCTGCCCACCGGCATTCACAGCCGGCCGCAGCTGGGCTCACCAGCACAACGTGTAGGATCGCATCATCGCTGTGCTGCGCTGACCTGGCCAACGGCGAGCATTCTGAGGCCGGTTCTAACTCGAGGAACATTTCTCTGCTCCCGGCTGGCTGCCTCGGCCCACAGGATACAGTTTTGGCTGAAGTCTAACCGCATCATGAATAATTTCAGTTCAGTTCAGTCGCTCAGTCGTGTCCGACTCTTTGCGACCCCATGAACCACAGCACGCCAGGCCTCCCCGTCCATCACCAACTCCCGGAGTCCACCCAAACCCATTTCCAGCGAGTCAGTGATGCCATCCAACCATCTCATCCTATGAATGATTAACGGGTTAAATAATGTTACACGGGTGCCTGCCTGGCATCCAGAGTGCGTTCACTGTTAACCAGACACACTGCGTCGAGCGTTTAGAGAGGAAAGCCGGAGGGGAGAGGCACACACATCCCCAGGCAAGGACGGAAAGTCTGGAAACCCAGCCCCGACACCAGAGACGGGAGAGAGGCGTCGACATGGAGGGGACACGAGGCACGTACGTGCGGGTGCGGGCCTTGGGCAGGAGGCCTCGGGAGCAGCGCCTTCCCCGGGCGCACCGCCTTCCCCGGGAGCAGCGCCTTCTGCCGGAGCGCCGAGAGGAGGCTCGGCCGCGTCCGCGTCAGGAGGCGGGTAGGGCGGGGGCGGGGGCAGCACTAGCTGGGGGGGCCCCCGAGCGGCGCCTCGGGGGGGCTTCTGTGGCACCTGCCGGCCGACACCTACATGGAATCAACAGGGGTCACTTCAGAAGGTGAAGCCCACCGCTCTGTGCCTCCCACAGAAGGCATGTCACAGCCACACCCACACGCAGGACAAACTCACGGCCCCAGACGCCCGCACCGGACCCAGCCACGCCCACACTGGACCCGGACACGCCCACACCGGACCCAGCCACACCCCACACCGGACCCAGCCACACCCCACACCGGATCCAGACACACCCGCACTGGATCTAGACACACCCCACACCGGATTCAGCCACACCCGCAGCGGACCCAGCCACACCCGCACGGGACCCAGCCACGCCCACACCGGACCCGGATACGCCCACACCAGATTCAGCCACGCCCACACCGGACCCAAGCTTATTCTTGTTGCTTATATTTATCATCTATTGTGGATTCAATAACCCCCTAATTTTGTTTCCCTCTTTAAGCTCATTTACACTATCAATCTCTTTGTTTGTGGTAATAGCTTTCAAACTTTGTCTCAAAAAGGGTCCTTGGCTGGAGAAAGGGAGAGAAGTGGGGTCCCTTACTCCTGTCGATCTCTCAGACAATCAGAGCAACCCTCCTTGATCTATTCACATTGGGGATTTATTTAAAATTTTCTATGAAAATGATCTTCTGCTAATAAAATTTTTGAAAGTCAATGACTTAAAACAACATGATATGAGTTCCTAGTGTCATAAGTTGTGCTCATTATACTCATTTTAAAAATAGTTTCTTCAAGCTCTAAAGTTTAGAATCTTCTAGTAATTAATAGAGTCTATACTTCATGCTCTTTATTAGACTATTAATAAAAATATTAAGAGACTTCATTTCTTCCTCAAGGGATATATCCATTTATTCCTTCTCTTGGTCGTAGTTCTTTAGACACAGAAAAATATTAATTTTCCTATAGCTATATATCATTTCCTCTCTCAAAGTGCAAATAGACTGCTCTTTGCTATAGGCTAAAATGCTATATTTGCTAAGACAGTCTGAATGGGTATGGTTCGCCTGGCCCACAGCTAAGGGCCTGATAAGACAAGACAGCAGCAACCCCAAGGCAGGCAGATGAAGAGGCTCTCCACTGGAAGGCTTGGTTTTGTTTACCAAGAAATTTGGGTCAAGACCCAAACCCAGCCAGCTGCAATGCTACTTTAGCACAAGTGCCAAACATTTAAAACATTTTGATCCCTAGGGATCTGATACAAAAAGCTCAGAATATTCTGTTGTGGTTTGGACTTACTTTAAAAGCATTATCTTTTAACCGAAAGCCAAGATTTTGGCTAAAAGTTCTGCCTGTGATGCCAATATTGTACTTTTAATTCATGGGGATTTCTGATGGTGATGGAAGTCTGCCTTGAAATGGCCAAGACCCCTGACCTCAAAAATTATTCAAAGTTATTGTCTGGAGGAAAGGAACTTCTGGCCTCCTCCTTAATCCTCACAAACAAGTTTATGGACCAGAGAGAGACTCATGCCCAGTTACTACCATCCACACCTCTTTGTAGAGGGAACTATCACCATAGTTTTCACTTTAAAATCCCATCTCCCTTCTCCTGTGATCCACTTGGGTACCAGCAGCCCAGAATCGCTAAGCTCGTCAGAGATGGGCCTCGGTCTTTCAAGGCTCCATCAGGAGGCCCTTCCTTGGGCTGAAATGGGCTGGTCTGGCCAGAAGGTTTGCTGGACTCAACACATCCACACTACCCTGACCATGGATGCTTCTAAGAATTTCAACAGGGAACTCTCAATCTGAGTTCATCATCCATTTATGAAAAGAGTGAGGAGGAGGCTTGGAAGGCAGAATAGGGGTCTCATTATTAAGAGAAAAAGAAAACAGGATTACTTGAAGGAGCTATTGATCACATTTCCTTTAAATCAGATAGCTTTTCCTTTGGGAAAGAGGATGCACTGACGTGAAATATAGGCTATAGCTCCTTAGAAAAGTCAATCCCCACGCTGTGAAATACTAAGACATTAAAAGCAAGGTACTAACCAGGGGAAAATGCTGACAAACAGCCAAGTAGCTCTCATGAAAGTTTTAGGGCTAACAGTGGGCACGTTTTCCCTTTGGGTGCTGCAGCCTTGAGATCAAAGGCAGACCACGAGGGTGCCCGGGAGACTGAACAACACCCTGTAATGAGGGCTGAGGCACTTGTGTCAGAGGCTTATCTTGGTCCCTCCGTAAATGAAATAACAAACGGTGAGTGATTTTAGAATAAAATCCCTGGCTCATGGACCTAGGGATGGGAGCAGGATGTTATGATCCAATAGGTCTTTCTGCTCACAGGTATTATAATTGCACCCTCTTAAACTATATTATGATTGCACCCTCTTTAACTTGGGTTCCCTTTTTCTCTAAGAATATCATATATGAAAGCTATAGAACTGGTGATCAGTTTCAAACAGTGTGCTCAAAAAATGACGGAACCTGATGTATAAATCCCCTGGGTCGAAAGTCTTTCACAGCATCATCCATGGGCTCCATCCTTGGACTCATCGCCTTCCACAAGCAGACACCGACTCCCAGCCACACACATGGGCTCTCCATCATGCGCCCCCTCCTGGGCCTCCTCAGTCACCCTCACCTTTCCCCACTGGCCCACCTTCTAAATGCCTGCACCACCCCCAGAAAATGCCCGCAGGGTATTACATGACTCACGACTGTTTATTTCCAGACTTTCTTTCTTTAGCCTAAATATTCTTCGGGTTAATGCCATCCCGGAGGAGGCCACTGCAGGGGTGAGTAGCAGCGCTAAGATGCAGGCCAAGCAGCCAGAGGCGTGCAAACACGGTCACTCACCCGTCCTGCCCCTTCTGCCCTCCTCCCTGCCCTCCGTGCGGGGCGGCACCAGCGGGCTGGGTGGTGGGGGCTGCGGTGGAGGGGGAGCTGGCGCCCGCCTCTTCTTCTTCTGTAAGTCCATCTGCGACCCCAGAGACATCTGCAAACACAAAGGAGGACAAAGGGTCAGTGTGCGGGCGGCCGTGTACGTGGAGGAGCTGGCCAGGCTGATGGGCACCCCGAGGAGGGCTGGCAGGGTGCCAGTCCCCTCACTGGAGTCCCTGTGTGGGCAATGGAGGCAGGCATGTGAGGACTGGCTGTGTTGCCCGGGAGTGGCCCTGTGGGGGTCCAGGGATGCTCAGAGATGCCCCCAAGACCGCTAGGTGGCAGAGGGCAGAAGCTCTGCCCTATATTTCCCAGGGGCTGCAGGCAAATCAGAAGACTTGGAAATCTCCCCTCGGTGTCAATATGAAAAAGGGGATCCTCAGCTCTTGTATGTGTGTGCGCTCAGTGGCTCAGTCATGTCTGACTCTTTGTGACCCCATGGGCTGAAACCCACCAAGCTTCTCGGGCCATGGGATTCTCCAGGCAAGAATACTTGAGTGGGCTGCCACTTCCTCCTCCAGGGGATCTTCCCGACCCAGGAATCAAACCCTTGTCTCCTGAGTCTCCTGCACTGTCAGGAGGATTCTTTACCACTGAGCCACCTGGGAAGCCTTCCTGAGCTCTTACTTAAATGCCCTAAAGTACTATTCCTTCTGGAAGGTTTATCGAGGGCCCTGGACGTGCCCCTGCAGGGACAGAGGGCAGCTCAGGTCTCAGCCCTGGCCTGACTTTCTCTGGCTCTCCTGCCCGTGCAGCCAGGGTAGCAAGCGTTCACAGCTGATGCCCCCACCCAGAGCATCAGTGTACGGGACACCATGCTACCCCCTGGCTCGGAGACTCAGCTTCTCTGGGACACTCAACAGTGATGAGTGCTCGGTTTCTGAAGGCATCTCGTCAGGATGGAGCCGGTCTCATTGTTGAAGGGGAAATCTGTTTCATCTGTAAGGGAGTAATCTAATGACTGATTCTGGGTCCCTGTTTCTGAAAGTCTGCAAACCGCTCCTCTCCTCCTCGCCACAGACAAAGCTTCCGTACAGCCACCGTCACTGCTGAACATGTGCATAAAGAGCACTTCATCACATGCGGGGGTGTGGACGGTTCCCGCACTGGGGGGCCGACAGAAGCCTCGGACTCCAAATCCAGGGACACCCAGTCCTTCGAGGGCTCATCCTGGGAGGGGTGCAGCCGACACCACCCGCTGGGCCTCCCGCCCTGCTCTTGGAGCCCCTTGTTTTAATCCATGCAGGCTCCCAGAGGACAGGGCACATGGCTCTGCTTCCCAGGGAAGGCAACCTCCTCTTGTGGGCCAGACCTGGCGCTTCAAGTATGTGTGTGGTATATGGGTGTGTGGCTCAGTGGTAAAGAACCTGTCTACAATGCAGGAGTTCCCTGGGTTGGGAAGATCCCCTGGAATAGGAAATGGCAACCCACTCTAATATTCTTGCCTGGAGGATTCCATGAACGAAGTGCCTGGTGGGCCACAGCCCATGGGGCTGCAGAAGGGTCAGACGTGAGTGAGTAACTAAACAACAACAAATGTGTGCATATGTATGCATGTGTGTAGTGTGTGTATGTGTGTGAAGTATGTGTGTGTAGTGTGTCTGTAAAAATCTACAACTTCATCAGTAATACATATCTCAATTTTTTTTTAAGTTATAAAAGGAAGAAAAATCCTTTAAGTGACACTCAGATTAACTACTAATAGATGACATACATTTTTCTGGACTTTCTGCTTTCCTTTAAAAGTCATATTTTTTTCTATTATTCTACCACAGTATATTATAACCACCTCCTATAACTTTCAAACTCTTTATGAAAAACATGGCCATAAAATGGCAAAGAGTTCCACAAAGCTTAGTCAAAGGTGCAGCTCCTTGCCCACTCCAGTAGCAGCCACTTCAAACTCTCTTTCACTTAGCATTTACCCTGTTTTTCTAAATAAAAAGCTTATTCTGCTATTTCTGGATCTTCCCCATGTTAGATTTTGGCTTCCTACCCCAGAAGTTCTCAGACACAGGGCACATGCAGACCCATAATGCCCGCCCCCCCGCCCCCCCACACACACACTTTTCCTCTCAAATCTTTAAAAAACTTTAGAGCACAAGAATCAAACTAACATTCACTATTTAGTTAACCACATAGAGTTATAGTAGATACAATTATGAAAACAGAAGTTTTCTTCAAGAGCAAGTTTCTCTAACCAAGACATACAAAGTGTATCTTGACTATGCTTTGTCTCTAGACGAATTTTTGTTTTCTCTAAACTTGATAACTGATTTGTTTTCTAACTTTTTTCTTTTTGCTGAGTTTCCTGGTAATTCGTTTACCCAGATATTTTATCCTTTGTTCCCTGGATCCTATGCCTTTTAAAAATTCACTTCATTTTAGCCGGGCAGGGTGACTATCAGCTTTCTGAGACAAGAAGGATGTGGGGTGAATTTTTGCAGTCTTGAAAATCTGAGAATGTCTGCGTTCTGTTACACAGAGCCATCCGCGCAATGCCTGAGGGGTCTCTGATGGTAAGAAATCTCTCAGGATGCTCAGCGCTCACCCCATCCCCTCCGGCCTGCAACCCTGCAGTGAGGACACCCCACCCCAGGCTGGTTGTCCGTCCTCTTCCTGCCGCAGGCCTGAGGATTCACGCACTCCTTAGGTCATGGGCATCCTGAGGCATGCCTGGGGTGAGACTGCTCTTTACCCTCTGCTGGGGCATCCACAGACTCTAGCGGTCTATACATCCTGTGATTCAGTAGAACGTTCTTGTGCTATTCCTCAAAGATTTTTTCTTTTCTCTGTTTTTTCTTTAAGGATTCCAATTACTTCAACACTGTGATCTCTAAATCAATTTCCTAATTTTTCTTGAGTATTCTTCCTTTTTAATTGAAACAAAGCTGATTTACAATGTGCTAATCTCTGCGGTACAGCAAATTGAGTCTGTTTCTGTTCATAAATAGGTTCATTTGTCTTGTGTTTGAATATTCCTGACTAATTAAAAAAAAAACTTTTTTACCCTCTCTCTTAGAAATCTCCTTTATTTCATTATCCAACTCTTTTGGCTTTTAACTTTTCGGCTACTATATTTTTAACCTCCAAGCACTCTTTTTTTGTTATATCTTTTTGAAACACGTTCATTTCTTGTTTCCTGGATACACTCTCTTTTCTCTCTGAGGCTGTTAATTCATATCTTTAAAAACACATCTTCCTACTCAGCCATATAAACGAATGAAATAACACCATTTGCAGCAACATGGATGGATGTAGAGGTGATCACACTAAGTGAAGTCAGACAGACACCGTGCAATATCACTTATATGTGGGATCTAAAATGCAATACAAATGAATCTATTACAAAACAGAAACAGACTCACAGATAAAGAAAACAAGCTTGTGGCTGCCAAAGGGGAACAGTGGTGGAGAGATGAGCTAGGCAGGTGGGGTTGACAAATACCCACTAATCTGTGTAAACCAATCAACAAGGACCTACTGTTTAGCACAGGGGACTCAGTATGTTGTAGCAGTCTGTAACAGAAGAGAGCCTGAGAGAACAGATATATTATGTGTATGCCTGAATCACTTTGCTGAGTACCTGAAACTGACACAGCATTGTCACTCGACTATGCGTCAGTAAAAAGCCTTCCTTTTCATTTTCTTCTGTTGTGTGGGTGTGTACGTGCTAGTCACTTGGTCCTGTATGCTCTTTGTGACCCCATGGACTGTTGCCCACCAGGCTCCTCTGTCCATGGGGATTCTCCAGGCAAGGATACTGGAGTGGGTTGCCATTTCCTTCTCCAGGGGATCTTCCTGACCCAGTGATTGAACCTGGGTCTCCTGCATTACAGGAAGATTCTTTACCAACAGAGCTACAAGGGAAGCACTTGGCCAACTGCTCCTAAATAAGTGTGTTTTTGTGGATAGGATCTGTGAACATTCATGACCTTTCCTGGAGTTGCCTGGTCAGAAATCCGATTGGCTCACTGGGGGAATCCCCAACTATGCATATCTTTAGGACACTCTCTGAGGCTTCCTAGGTGGTGCTGTTGTTAATGAACCTGCCTGCCAATGCAGGAAATCTGAGACAGGACTGTGGACTCCATCAGCCACAGTCCATTCAATTCACACCCTCTGTCTCTGGAGGAATATTAAGATTGTGATCTCAGTGATGACAAATTAAACTTCCTAGAAGTCCTTTATCTTTCCCTTGTGCCCCTTTCTTTTCTTCTCCTTTTATTGAGTTTCTGATACATTCCTTGACTATAACCTCTTAGGTAAGGCACACATAAGACTGGAGGAAAAGCAGATTCAAAAATGGATTTCCCAAATTTAAGAATCTTTGTCATGTGGTTACCTCCCAAACTCAGGATAAATGCACCAAGACTCTTTCAAATAAACGGCTGTCAAATTTTCCACTGTTCTATCAGTGTCTATATATTGTTAATGTCCATGGTTTTCTTGGGGTCTGGTTGCCTGTGGGGTGTGTGAGCTGGGCCCTCAGTAGACCCTGAGCGGGAAGGCCCTGGTCAGAGGTGGTCACCTGCTCTCACCACCAGCACTATCATAATCCTGCCTCCACCTTCATTGAGCTGCAGATGATGCTGAAAGGCAGACAGCCTCGGCTCTGGTACCTGGCTTTCTTCCTTCGGGGCTGACATTCATCCATTCATTAATCATGATTGCTCAAACACTATGGATGTGCCTGCCTGTGTGATTTTCTAGTCCACATTTCTCAATCTCTCCTTAAAAGATGATGAGAGATTTTGTTCAGTGTCCCTTGTTCAATTGTTCTTTCCATTAATTCACCAGCTATTGCTAGTTCCCTGTTCTGTGACTGGAAGGACAGTGACTTCAGAGGACACGTGGGAAAGATAGAGTTCCTGACCTACTGAAGACCACCATCGAATGAAGGAGAGAGAATTCTGTAACATGAGATGATCTTCTTCTGGCTGGAAATGCTGCCCAGAGCTGTAATTTGGGGCTGACTTGGGACACAGTCTCCTCTGTGAGTTCACGCTGGTTGATCAGTGCCTGCTAAGCTCCCACTGACGTCTGTATAATGACGACTCACTCTAGATTCTGCCGAGCGCCGGCATCAAGTGGGAGATAATTAGAAAAACGGATCAGGAAAGCGATTCTGGCTCAGCAGCTTGGAAAAGCAATTTTTCCCCATTGAAAGAAAGTTCTGGCCCACTCCTCGTTACAAGATTTGGAGAAGCATCAAACTCCTTGAGCCTTTGCCAAGATGACCCAGCTTTGCCCCCGGCTGCCCTTCTCCTGGATAGAAGCACAGCCCTTCAACAATGGCTGAAGACCATGTGTTTTCCGGGCACACGCTACTTCTGATCAAGTAAGGTAACGCCTTTGTAAAGTGTCTGGCAAGGTCTGAGACTCCAACCAAGACAAGATCTAATAGGAAAACTTCTTCTTTTTTCTGGAGCTTTTGTTAGTTCAAGGTGTTTAAACAAAAGTACTGGATTGGCCAAAAACTTTGTTTAGGTGTTTAAAGCCCAATATATACAGGCTAATAGAAAATAATATTAACACTGGCAGCAATGAGAATTTATTAAACATTTACTAAGGGTGCCAATGCATATTATAAAACTACCTCAGAGGCCCCCAGGGAGAGGTAATTTCACTATCTCTGTTTTATAAAGGAAGAGACTAAAGCTTGTAAAAGATTGCTCGCCCAAGGTCAGACAGCTCACAAGTGGGCAGAGTTGAGATTTGATCTTGGTTTGGAAGATAGGGCTCTGAGAGTTTTGAGTGGAAATATCTCTTCCTATTACCTCATCCATCCATCATTCCAAGCGTGTGTCCTTGGTGCCAGGAAGCTCCACCCTAGGCACGCACCAGTGACAGAAGGAGACCAGGAGCGTTTTCTTCTGTTGAATCGACGGCTCCAGGGAGTGGGCTCGGCTGTGCCCAGCTGGGCCCTTGCGTCCTTGCCTTTTCTCGAGCTGCGCTTTCTGCCTCGAACGCCCTTCCTTTCCCAGCACTTACATTTGCCCCTGCTGAAATCTCCCTCACTCCTTAAGGCCACTTCTCAGGGAAGACCCCTGGCGTGCTCTGGGGGACAGTCAGCCCCTCTTCCTGCCCAGATGCAGGAGCAGAGCCTCACTCAGAAGTCAGCCCCTAGCTCCCCTCCCTGGTTCCAGCCATCTGCTGCCATGCCTGCTCCCCTGAGTTCTGTTTGCCTTTGAGTTCTCTACAGTAAAGGGTGTGATTTATAGTCTCTGAATTGCCACAATTTCTCGCTTCTTGCCTTTGCACTTCAGGAATCAAATGTTTATTGAATATAAGAAAGAATGAAGTAGGATTTTTTTATACAAATGGAGCATATTATAGAAGGGATTTATGAGCGCCTGAAGTACAACACAGCCCTGGCCCCGTATTCTCATTTCCCTTTTATTCAAAATGTAAATACTCTTGTTTTTACTCTGACAAATGAAGACTATATATGATCACTAAAAATATTTCAAATAATAGAGGGGCATATAAAATGCTAAGTGAAAATCCTCACCTCTACCCCTAAAAGACAACCTCTATTAAATCGATGTGTTTCTCCTCAGCCTGTTTTCTGTGTATCTACATTTATGAATATTTACTAAAATGAGAACACACTCTCAGAAGGAAAACTGCTTTTTCACATGCGATACTGTCCACTGCTGGGTAGGGAATCTCTCTGACGTCCTGAGGAGGGGAAAGGTCCACCCCTGCAGGAACCACATGTGTGTTTACCTATCCTCAAGGTTTGGCATTTCGATTTTTCCAACAACTATTTGGAATAAATTTGCAAAGAGGCTCCTCACATATTTAATCTGTTTCCATTTTGTTCTCTTGTAATACAGCTCCATAAACTCACTGACTCACAGGCCATGCAGTTTTCAAATGAACTGAAACCAGGATCTCAAAGTGATGTGAGTGCTCCAGTGTTCACTGCAGCATTGTTCACAATAGCCAGGATGTGGAAATGACCAAAATGTCCATCGACAGATGAACAGGTAAAGAAACTGTAGTACCTTCGTACAATGGAAGAGCAGTCGGTCATGAAACAAGAAGGACGTTGTTCAACATGTGATGGCACAGATGAGCCCTGAAGACGCTGTGCTACATGAAATAAGCCAGACCTGGAAAGCCAAACACTGCATGATTCTGCGTACACAGAGGTCTAATCACTAGGCAAATGTATAGAATCAAAGGGGAGATTGGTGGTTGCCAGAGGCTGGGGAAGGGAGGCGGGGAGTCACTAATCAGTAGGCATTTCAGTCAGGCAAGGCGGGTGAGCCCCAGGTGTCTGTTGCACAAGCGTGCACGCAGAGTCAAAGGGGCCTCATGGTACACGTCATGGTTTAAGGGGGTGCGTCTCATATTAAGGGTTCTTAGCACAATAAAATAAAGTTAAAGACAAAACAGGAGACACGTTGCCCAACCTTCCTTCACAAAGGCTGCATTATGGTTTACACCCTCACTAACGCTCCACTTTCTCCCCACCCCACTCAACAACAGAACCAAGATAACCATTCTGGTTTTTATCAGAGTCAATGAAAAGTATCCTAATTAATTTTTTAGATCTACATTCTTTAAATGCTAGGGTAGCATTTGTTAATGATTACTCTTTACTTTTGTGTATGAGAAAGAGAAAGTTCATGTCCAGTAAGCTGTTTTCTCCCTACTGTGGTGTTATCCTTTTCTCAGTATCAATCCTCTAAATGACATATATGTTGTGAATATTTTCCCTAGCTTCTTTTGGTCTTTTACTTTTCTGTATTTTTTTTTTACATTTTTTTGGAATATAAAAGTTATTTAATTCAACCTGTCAAGTCCCCACCTCCCCCTTTTCTAACCCAGGGTCAAACTAAGAAAGGGCTTCTTGATTTCAAATGTTTAAAATTCTTATTACTTTAATGTAGTTTCCTGGTATACTTTTTCATAGTTTTTATTAAATCAGTCTGGACTTAGTCTTGTTATGTGCTCTACATTTCTCCCAAAGCGATGAAATGAGCTTACAACACAAATGACAACTATTTTATAAACCTGCAGGCACCTATATTATCATCAAACAAAACCCAGTAATAGCACACATCAGAATGTGAAAACCTGATGTGGTGACTGATGTTTCCTTCCCCCTCTGAAGCAGCTTATCCAGGGAAAGTCTGGCCTGCTGGAAACCTCACCTTTTTAGAACCAGGCAGGAGCTGGCTATCAGCTCATGTCTGTGATCAGTAACAGGAGGCTCCTGCCCTGTCACACCTGCCAGGCTCCTGCCAAGCTTGGTCTAAACAGTAAACATCACTTTGCCAACAAAGATCCATACAGTCAAAGCTATGGTTTTTCTAGCAGTCATGCACAGATGTGAGAGTTGGACCATAAAGGCTGAGCACCAAAGAACTGATGCTTTTGAATTGTGGTGCTGGAGACTCTTGAGAGTCCCTTGGACAGCAAGGAGATCAAACCAGTCAATCCTTAAGGAAATCAACCCTGAATGTTCAGTGGAAGGACTGATGCTGAAGTTGAAGCTCCAATACTTTGGCTATTTGATATGAAGAGCTGACTCACTGGAAAAGACTAATGCTGGGAAAGATTGAGGGCAGGAGAAGGGGACAATGGAGGATGAGATGGTTGGATGTATGGCATCACTGGCTCAATGGGCATGAGTTTGAGCAAACTCCAAGAGACAGTGAAGAACAGGGGAGTCTGGGATGCTGCAGTCCACAGGATTGCAAAGAGTTAGACCCAAATTAGTTACTGAACAACAACAATAAATAATAAATCCAGAGTTTCCCGGGAAGAGTCAGTGTCACATCTGAGAATTCAGAAAAACTAGTGATGCAGTCTAGAAAGATTTCCCTTGGAACTGCTTAAATAACATCTAAACAGAACAGATTTTTACTTTAAGGGATAAATTCTCAGTCATCTAGGGCAGCAGTTCCTAACCTTTTTGGCATCAGGGACCAGTTTTATGCAAGACAATTTTTCCACGGATGGGATTGGGGAAGGTTTCAGGATGATTCAATCACATTATATTTATTGTGCACTTCATTTCTATTATTATTACATTAGCCCCACACCAGATCATCAGGCATTAGATCTCAGAGGCTGGGGACCCAAATTCTAAGGTACTTATTTCTTGATCATGTTCTCATTCTCCAGGGACACCAGGATGCCAACATTAAGGTATAATGAGGTTGCTCTCATTTAAAATTTCAACTACTGCTTCTATGTGATGATTAGTCTGTATAATTTTCCTCTAAATACACTTGTGCTTTCAAGAGGATGATCACAAAGACTTGAATAAGAACAGCGTAGAAAAATATATCAGCAAGAGGAGAGCGTAGCATGGTGATCATGCTTGGACCCTGGAGGTAGAAAGCAGGGTTAGAGTTTGGCTTCCACTGTAAGATAAGCTGCTTAATCTCTCTGTGCCTCCACTTGTAAAACAGGGATGAAAATATTTATTGTTTCTTTAGTGACTGGGAGGGAGGATTAAATATGTTAATATCATGAAAAGTACAGAGAATGCCATCCTCACTGATGGGTAGTTTCTACTAAGACCTTTCACCTCCTGACCCTTCTCATCACCCCTCGAGCCAATGGTGGACAACGCAGTGGGACCCGGACACCCGGAGGTCACATCCAGAATCAAACCTGGAAGGACCCCAGTCTCAGTTTCAGGCTCCTCAGAGAATGTGGTTAGGTGTCCTAGTTAGGTTTCTGGGGGTTACATGTGCTGATAGGACCTCCTGCAGAAACGTGAGGCCACCCTGGGAGCTGTGAGTCACACAGAATCTAAGCCAGCTACCCATCTCACTCAGATACTAATTTCTCTGTGACGTGCGCTTTGCTTTTCAACGGAACAATAGTAGTGCCCACCTCACGGGGCACCATAAGGCATCACATACGTATCACATGAGTGCTCAGAAATGTCCCAGCTGCCAGAAATGCTGTTAGGAAGTGATATATATGTGTTTGCTAAAGAAACAGGAAACAAACCAAAGGGCACCAAAGAACACAAAATTCTAGAGCTGGCACTCTAGCTGTTTCATTCACAGGTGAGAACACGGAGGACCAGAAGCTGGATGATGTTTTCAAGATCAATTCCACCTGACTCACTTTGACTAATGAGAGAGTGTTGGTGACCCCAGCTTACGTGCTGAGATGAAGATGCTGCACTCAGTTCCCGTGCATCCCCGCTGCCCTGTCTAGCCATCAAAACAACCCAGTGGAGGGAATATCTGTCTCACTGTCCAGAAAAGGGAAGTGAGTTTAGAGGGCCTCAGTCACCTGCTGAAGGCCACAGAGCTGACCGCTCTCTGACACTTCATCTGCTTACAAAAGGGGACATACATGGGGTCAGCCCGCGGTCTCTGACACAATACCCTGTTTTGAAGGTGGACCCTTTGCTGGATTTGCTGCTATCTCCTTAGTGCTGGCAATTGTCCCTGGCATATTTTGGGTGGATACTAAATATCCATTAACTTAGTGAATGCTGTAACCAAAAGCATCTGTATGATGAAACCAATACCTGTTTTCCCCTGAGGATAGGTGACTTTGTAGGAGCCTGTTATGTGTCAGATACTGCACTTGGCACTGAGAATAAGAGGTGAGCACGATGGACGGGACCTCGAGGCTGATTTTGTTGGAAGGGACGTAGGTAATGATCAAATGTCTCATGGACAATGGCGCTGCTCCTTGCCCAGGGTGCATGTGTGGGGATATAGTTCAGGGGGCTTCCCTAAACCAAACTAAACAGGGGGCTGGTTTTGGCCATGTCTGTGGGACTTCCCTGTGGACAGGCTGGAGGTATCCGACTGAGACACTTGCATGGCAGTGGCACTGAAGCTAAGCATGGATGGAATTGTCCAAGAAGAGTGTCAGGGAGGAAAGGAAAAGACAAAACCCTAAGAAGCCCTAACTTTCATGAGGCTGGTATAGGGTGGAAGTTTCTGGGAAGCTGTTCGAGAGCTGGAGAAACCTGAGGGGGCGCAGTGGCATGGAGCAGGAAGGGATGAGGAGGGTCAGAGGTTGCAGAGCTCAGGCAGATGAGGCTGGACAGTACCACTGTGTGGAGGGCGCTGACACCCGCCGGGAGAGTGGGGCATCTAGACCAGCGCAGTGCGGAGCAGAGACGGGGTGGGCGGGCTGCCCAGGGGTGATGGGCCACAGGGCGTGGGACCAGGGCTAAGCTGCAGCAGCGTCAACAGGAGTGGGGCTGGGGGCACATTTCCAGGGGGTCTTTTGCCCACATGTTCCCCCTCGGACTTCTGGCAACTGAGCCCACCCCAGGGGCAGCCCTTGGCCACTTCCCTTTATTCCTGAGAATTTTCAAGGTGGTCTCTTCCATATTCGGTGGTGTCAATGCCCCCTTTGTGCAGACTGCCAGGTTCACAGCTTGTCCTGAACTCCGCTGAGCTCCAGGGTCACACACCTAAATGCCTGCTGACAAGAGCACCTGGACATGAGCAGGTGCACATCCAAACCAACCCCGTGATTCTCTCCCCAGACCCGCTCCTCCCCCGTGTGCATGGATGTTCAGTCGCTTTAGGTGAGTACAACTTTTTGTGACCCCATGGACTGTAGCCCAGCAGACTCCTCTGTCCATGGGATTCTCCAGGCAAGAATACTGGAATGGGTTGCCATTTTCTACTCCAGAGGATCTTCCTGACCCAGGGATAGAACCTGCATCTCTTTCATCTCCTGCATTGGCAGGGGGATTCTTTACTGCTAGCATGCTCCTCCCCCTGCCTCCTCCATCTCAGGGGAACAGTAACTCCTTGTTTCTAGCTGTTCTGGGCCAGATGCTGCATATCTTCCTGGAATAGTCCACACCCCTCCAATGGAGGCCAGTCTTCCTCCGTGTCCCTGTCACTACTCACCTGAACTCACAATCATTTCTCAGCTAGCGTCACAGCCCCTGCCTGGCCTCCTCACACCCACCCGAGATCCTTCCACAGGACAGCAAAGCAGGTCATGCTCTGCCTGAAATCTGCAAATGCTTCCTGCCCCATGTCCTGCCCAAGAGGGCAGAGATCTCTTCAATATACTGATTTCATTTCCTTTGGGAATATACCCAGAAGTGGAATTTCTGGGTTGCAGGGCAGTTCTATTTTTAATTTTTAGAGAAGCCTCTATAATGCTTTCCATAGTGGCTAACCATTTTTCATTCCCACCAACAGAGCACAGGGTTCCCTCTTCTCCACATTGTGGCCAACATTTGTTATTTCCTGACTTTTTGATAACAGCCTTTCTGACAAGTGTGAGGTGATACTGACTGTGGTCCCGATTTGCACTTCCCTCATTAGTCATGTTGAGCATCTTTTCACACGTCTGCCTGTTGGCCATGTGGATGCCACTTGGGACAACATGGACGGGCCTTGAGGGCACTGTGCTAAGTAAGATGACTCAGAATTTGTGGAATCTAAAAACTCAAGCTTGTAAAAACAGTAAAATGGTGGTGACCAGAGGCTGCGATGTCAGGAGAGGAGAGAGGCAGTTTTAGGAAACAAACTTACAGAGAGCAGATGAATAAGCCTTGGAGACCTAGTACTTAGCACAGCGATCACAGACAATAATATTGTATGATAATCATCAAGCTTGCTGAAACACTAGATCTTGATTCTTCCCACCAGAAAGAAAGGATAGGCATGTGAGGGAACACAGGTGCTGACTGTTGCTACAATCAGATTACAGTATATAAACGTATCAAATCTGCACACGGGGCACCTGAAATACACACAGTGTTACATGTCAAGTAGATTTCAGTGAAAACAAAAGTAAAATCTTGTGGCAGAAGCTGCTGAGGGAACTGGCTGGGATCCGACAGGGAGCTCTGGGCAGAGGGAACCTTTGCCGTGAAATCTGTCCTGGAGCAGACCAGAGGGGAAGTGAGGATCGGGTTGGCACCTGGGGCAGCTCCAGCCTGCCTGCCAGGAGACGCGAAGCCAGTGCCCCCACAGCTGCACTGGCCCAGTTCTTCTCACCTGGGCACCTGCACAGATTATGGAAGAACCCAGGCAGCAGTGACACTGGTCATGGTGTCATGCCTTCAGGGAGGGAAGGGGAAGTAGCAGCCAGGGAGGAAACAGAGTTCAGAGTGTGGGGCTTTGGGTCAAGGTGCCTCACTCGGGGAATTAGCAAGTCCCCAGAGCTGGCTGTGGCCAGGCCATTAGTGAGAAAATGTTGTGCCAAACAAAGGATGCTGCAGCCATCAAACCATCACGTTATAACCTCCCCAGTGGTGAGCCCTGAAGGGAACTCTGCCTGGAGACAGGATGCCCACCATCAAACCATCAGACACTGCAGCTACCATCACCCGCAATGGTGGGCTCCGAGACTCAGGATGAGAAAGCACAGGATACTAGCCCTAGATAGTGGAGGTGCATACCAAAGGGTGATTTCAGTGAGCCCAGACTCTTGCATCTTCCCATACATAGAAAAGTGCTAAATTCCTTAACTTCAGATGTCTGCTTTTCTCTAAGTAACAGTAATCTTTTGATATTCCAACTACCTGGTCTTTGTTGCAAAAATCACTATATATCCAGCCCCACCACCTGTTAACTCTTCTGGGATTATCTGAGAGGCTGTGTCCCAGGCTTCGGTCCTCAGTTTTATCTGCTGAATAAAATGTAATTCTCAACTTTCAGTTTGTGCATCATTTTTCAGTTGACACCCCAAGGGCATGTTTCCTTTGGGATTTGCTTGTTTCTGTCAGTTTACTATTTATTTAGCTTTGCATTTTCACAAGGATGCTTCCCTTCCAATGTCCCCTGAGGACAGAGCCCTCAGATCCTGCCTACTCAACAGATCTGATCTGCCATCAGGGGGGGTTGTCTCAACACCTCTTCTCTACACCCTTCCCCAGGTGAGACAGCCCTGGAGAAAGAGTGCTCAGGTATTAGTACTAACCTGTGACTTTCCTTCTGGGAATTTGGGGAGGGGATTCCAGGAGATGGTGACATCATGTCCTTGTCTTACAGGGGTTCCTAAGTCCCACCATAGAGAGTACATCCACCATGGTCACCAATGACATAATATGTGGGGACTCTCAATCTTAGAGTACCTGTATAGTCTTAAGTTCAAAAGGTAATCTTGCTGTCAGATATTGTTGTTGTTTTGTCCAATCACTAAGTCATGTCCAACTCTATCTTTGCGACCCTATGGACTGCAGCACACCAGGCTTCCCTGTCCTTCACTCTCTCCCAGAGTTCACTCACACTCATGTCCATTGAGTCGGGGATGCCATCGTTTAATTTTGGTCACTACAAATAAAGTGGGAATTCCCAGGTGGTGCTAGTGAGAAAGAAGCTTCCTGCCAATGCAGGAGATGTAAGAGATGTGGGTTCGATCCCTGGGACGGGAAGATCCCCTGGAGCAAGGCATGGCAACCCAGTTCAGTACTCTTGCCTGGAGAATCCCATGGACAGAGGAGCCTGGTGGGCTACAGTGGGTCGCAAAGGGCTGGACACAAGTGGAGAGACAGCACACATGCCCACATAAACCAGCACTGGTTCTGCGTGAGCAAGCATCATACTAACGAAAGCAATGTCTCCCTGTTCTCCCTATTTCTGGGCGTCATCTGGGCAGACGGATGGAGCAAAAGCTAATTGAACTGATAGGTTCATTCCTAAAGTTAGAAAAGAAAAAAAAAAAAGAGTCCTTCCAGGAACTGTATGAACCACGCATAGACCTATGCCCAACATGTGGGGAATTTATCAGTTATTTGCTACTATTAGATGACTAAGTCACTATACTTTTGGCCATGGAAATTCTGGTATCTATCCAATGTTTTTGGATTCTGTTTTATTCTTAGGCTCCTAAGAAAGGCTGAAAAGTCTCCACCCAAACTCAAGTGCCTCAGGTCAACTAAATGACTCCCTTTGGCTGTTTATATTCCATCCCTGAAAATTAAAGCCCTCTTCACAGGTGGGAGCAGGCGAGCTGCCAGGGAAAACAATTTCTGTCATCACCATCTTTGGTAATTCCAGAAAGAAAAACACTGGGCATACTTCATGGAAAGTTATGAGAAGAAACAAAAGTTGCTATTTCAGCACTTTCTTTCTACCTCACTTAGCACAAAATGCCCTAAGACAGAATACTGATTATGTGCTTTTGGTTCTTAAATAGAGATTTTAACATAAAATCTCTAAGTCTGATTTTTCCTTCCTATTCCCCAATGTGTACCAAAGACTCTTACACCCCTCCAATAGATATTTACGAAGGGTTAATTTTTCTGCTAAAACTGTATTAGCTAGAAAGCTGTACATAGACAGTTATCTGAAGATTTGTAATCTTTTTGTTTTAATTTTATTTTTACTTTTATTCTGGCTTACTTTTCTTTATTTTATTAAAATATAGTTGACTGACAATGGCATGTTACTTTCAAGTGTACGGCAGCAAGATTCAGTTATACATAAAAACGCTTTCCATGTTGCTGTAAACAATATAATTTCATTCTTTAAAAAAATTTAATATTATAGTTGCTTTACAATGTTGCACTATTTTCTGCTATACAGCAAAGTGATTCAGCCATATGTATATGTATATACACACATGTGTGTATATGCACACATGCATACATGCACACACATGTGCGCACACACATATGTGCACCTATGTATACACACATGCATGTGTACAGACACAATATGTACATACACACATGTATGTGTATACACATATGTATATACACATATATGTGCACATGCATATGTGTATACACACATGCATGTGTACAGACGCATGTATGTATGCACACATATATGTATACACACATATGTGTACACACACACACACATCTCCCCTATTTTTTGAATCTCCTTTCCATGCAGGTCACCACAGGGCACTGGGTAGAGTTTCCCCTGCATCAGGAAAGTGTTCTCATCAGTTATCTCTTCTATATGTAGTTTCAATAGTGAACGCAAAAGTAGGAAGTCAAGAGATACCTGGAGTAACAGACAAGTTTGGCTTTGGAGTACAAAATGAAGCAGGGCAAAGGCTAATAGCATTCTGGCAAGAGAACGCACTGGTCACAGCAAACACCCTTTTTCAACAACACAAGAGACAACTTTACACGTGGACATCACCAGATAGTCAATACCAAAGTCAGATTGATTACATCCATTGTGGCCGAAGATGGAGAAGCTATATACAGTCAGCAAAAACAAGACCTGGAGCTTACTGTGGCTCAGGTCATCAGCTTTTCATAGCAAAATTCAGGCTTAAACTAAAGAAAGTGGGGGAAAACCACTAGAGCATTCAGGTATGACTTAAATCAAATCCCCTAAGAATATACAGTGGAGGTGACAAATAGATTCAAGGGATTAGATCTAGTAAACAGAGGGCCTGAAGAACTATGGGTTAAGGTCCATAATATTGTACAGGAGGAGATAAACAACAGCATCCCAAAGAAAAAGAAATGCAAGACGGCATAGAGGTTTTCTGAGGAGGCTTTACAAATAGCTGAGAAAAGAAGAGAAATGAAAAGCAAGGGAGAAAGGGAAAGGTACACTAAACTAAATGCAGAGTTCCAGAGAATAGCAGGAGAGACAGGAAGGCCTTCTTCAATGAAGAATGCAAAGAAATAGAGGATAACAAGAGAAAAGGTAAAGACTAGAGATCTCCTCAAGAAAATGGGAACTATCAAAAGAACACTTCACTGAGGGAGGAGCCAAGATGGCGGAGGAATAGGATGGGGAGACCACTTTCTCCCCTACAAATTCATAGAAAGAACAATTCAACGCAGAGCAAACTTCACAAAACAGCTTCTGATCACTAGCTGAGGACATCAGGCGCCCAGAAAAGCAGCCCATTGTCTTCGAAAGGAGGTAGGACAAAATATAAAAGATAAAAAGAGAGACAAAAGAGCTAGGGACGGAGATCCGTCCCAGGAAGGGAGTCTTAATAGAAAAGTTTCCAAACACCAGGAAACCCTCGCACTGGCGGGTCTGGGGGAAGTTTTTGAATCTCAGAGGCCAACCTAACTGGGAGGAAAAAAATAAAACCCACAGATTATGTGCCTAAAAGCAACTCTCAGCAGAAAAGTACCCCAGACGCCCGCATCCACCACCAGCAAGTGGGGGTGGAACGGACAGGAGTTGGCGGCATTGCTTAGGGTAAGGACCGGACCTGAATGCCCTGAGGGCAATCGGAGGGAGCTTTTGTGAGATTCCAACTTAAACTGTGGGACAGCAAAAGAGAGAGAGAAAATTAACCGGCCCGAACACACTGCCGGCCGTTCACAGAACAAAGGGACCGAGCAAGTCCAGAGGAGCTAGACAGCTGCGGACCGGCCCAGCCCCGCTGGAGGCAGGAGGCAGGCGGGAGGGGAAAGGGGCAAACTCGGCCCCAGAGGCGGCATCCCCTGCCACACTGCAAATGGGCCTCCAGTTTCTAACCAAAGACTTCCTGAGATTCTGGATGGTCGACATCCACCGGGAGGGTCACGTATAAACACAGGGTGCACGCACTGGACCGGCGCGAGCGGAAACTGAGGCTGGGGCCACGGAGGGGAGAAGGCGCACCGCACCCAGGGAGAGTGAGCCTGTCAAGCTCCTGGCTGCCTGAGCTGCTCGGCCGGGGAAGGCACAAAACGCAGGCGCAGCCGAGTCCGCGCTTTTGTGGAACACCCGAAAACTGGAACCGCACGCAATGCAGGGCCCACTCCATATAGAGCAGCCGGGAGCCTGAGCAGCGTAGACGGGAAAGCAGCGCCAGCCCCTCCCCGCAGCGCGACGGAACTAGCAACCTGAACAAGAGACCACCTCCGCCCGCCTGTGTCAGGGCGGAAATGAGGCTCTGAAGAGACCGGCAAACAGAAGCCAAATAAACAAAGGGAACTGCTTCAGAAGGGACTGGTGCAACAGATTAAAATCCCTGTAGGTAACACCGACTACACCAGAAGGGGCCTGTAGATATCGAGAAGTGTAAGCTGGAACGAGGAGCTATCTGAAACTGAACCGAACCCACACTGACCACAACAGCTCCAGAGAAATTCCTAGATATATTTTTACCTTTTTTTTTTTTAATTAAAAAAACTTTTTTTTGCTTCTTTTTTATTCTCTTTTATTTTCTTTTAAAATTCCCTATTACTCCCACATTACTACTTAACTTTCATTTTCATATATTGACATTTTAATTAGGAAAAAAAATATTTTTTCTTTTCGTTTTTTTTCTTTTTCTCTTATTTTCTTATAAAGTCCTCTATTACTCCTCTACTACTCCTTAATTTTCATTTTCATTTCACTATAACCTTGCAAAAAAAAAAGAGAGAAGCCCTATTTTTAAACCAAACTTCATATATATTTCTAAAATTTTTTGTGTTTTTGTTTTTGTTTTTAATATTGTATTTTTAAGAGTCTAACCTCTACTCTAGATTTTTAATCTTTGTTTTTCAGTATGTGATATAAATTTTGGACATTTAAGAATCCAATATTCAGTTCCCATTTTTACTCAGGAGTGTGTTAATTACTCTCTCGCACTTTTGACTCTCCGTTTTCTACCTCAGAACACCTCTATTTCCTCCTTTCCCCTTCTCTTCCCAATCCAATTCTGTGAATCTTTGGGGGCTACGGAGAACACTCTGGGAACAGACAGCTGCGTAGATCTGTCTCTCTCCTCTTGAGTTCCCCTTTTTCTCCTCCTGCTCATCTCTATCTCCCTCCTCCCTCTCCTCTTCTTCATGTAACTCTGTGAACCTCTCCCGGTGTCCCTCATGGGGGAGAATCTTTTCACCATTAACCTAGAAGTTTTATTATCAGTGCTGTATAGTTGGAGAAGCCTTGAGACTACTGGAAGAATAAAACTGAAATCCAGAGGCAGGAGACTTAAGCCCAACACCTGAGAACACCAGAAAACTCCTGACTACACGGAACATTAAGTAATAAGAGACAATCCAAAAGCCTCCATACCTACACTGAAACCAACCACCACCCAAGAGCCAGTAAGTTTCAGAGCAAGACATACCACGCAAATTCTCCAGCAATGCAGGAACATAGCCCTGAGCATCAACTTACAGGCTGCCCAAAGTCACACCTAACACATAGACCCATCTCAAAACACATTACTGGGCACTCCATTGCACTCCAGAGAGAAGAAATCCAATTCCACGCACCAGAACACCAACACAAGCTTTCCTAACCAGGAAACCTTGACAAGCCAATCGTCCAACCCCACCCACTGGGTGAAACCTCCACAATAAAAAGGAACCACAGACCTCCAGAATACAGAAAGCCCACTCCAGACACAGCAATCTAAACAAGATGAAAAGGCAGAGAAATACCCAACAGGGAAAGGAGCATGAAAAATGCCCACCAAGTCAAACAAAAGAGGAGGAGACAGGGAATCTACCTGAAAAAGAATTTAGAATAATAATAATAAAAATGATCCAAAATCTTGAAAACAAAATGCAGTTACAGATAAATAGCCTGGAGACAAAGATTAAGAAGATGCAAGAAATGTTTAATAAAGACCTAGAAGAAATAAAAAAGAGTGAATTAAAAATGAATAATGCAATAAATGAGATCAAAAACACTCTGCAGGGAACCAAGAGTAGAATAACGGAGACAGAAGATAGGATAAGTGAGGTAGAAGATAAAATGGTGGAAATAAATGAAGCAGAGAGGAAAAAAGAAAAAAGAATCAAAAGAAATGAGGACAACCTCAGGGACCTCTGGGACAATGTGAAATGCTCCAACATTCGAATCATAGGAGTCCCAGAAGAAGAAGACAGAAAGCCCATGAGAAAATACTCGAGGAGATAATAGCTGAGAACTTCCCGAAAATGGGAAAGGAAATAGCCACCCAAGTACAAGAAACCCAGAGAGTCCCAAACAGGATAAACCCAAGGTGAAACACCCCAAGACACATATTAATCAAATTAACAAAGATCAAACACAAAGAACAAATATTAAAAGCAGCAAGGGAGAAACAATAAATAACACACAAAGGGAATCCCATAAGGATAACAGCTGATCTATCAATAGAAACCCTCCAGGCCAGAAGGGAATGGCAGGACATACTTAAAGTAATGAAAGAGAATAACCTACAACCTAGATTACTGTATCCAGCAAGGATCTCATTCAGATATGAGGAGAATTCAAAAGCTTTACAGACAAGCAAAAGCTGAGAGAATTCAGCACCACCAAACCAGCTCTTCAACAAATGCTAAAGGATCTTCTCTAGACAGGAAACACAGAAAGGTTGTATAAACGTGAACCCAAAACAACAAAGTAAATGGCAATGGGACCATACCTATCAATAATTACCTTAAATGTAAATGGGTTGAATGCCCCAACCAAAAGACAAAGACTGGCTGAATGGATAAAAAAACAAGACCCCTATATATGCTGTCTACAAGAGACCCACCTCAAAACAAGAGACACATACAGACTAAAAGTGAAGGGCTGGAAAAAAATATTTCACGCAAACGGAGACCAAAAGAAAGCAGGAGTCGCAATACTCATATCAGATAAAATAGACTTTCAAATAAAGGATGTGAAAAGAGACAAAGAAGGACACTACATAATGATCAAAGGATCAATCCAAGAAGAAGATATAACAATTATAAATATATATGCACCCAACATAGGAGCACTGCAATATGTAAGGCAAATGCTAACGAGTATGAAAGAGGAAATTAATAGTAACACAATAATAGTGGGAGACTTTAATACCCCACTCACAACTATGGATAGATCAACTAAACAGAAAATTAACAAGGAAACACAAACTTTAAATGACACAATGCACCAGCTAGACCTAATTGATATCTATAGGACATTTCACCCCAAAACAATCAACTTCACCTTTTTCTCAAGTGCACACGGAATCTTCTCCAGAATAGATCACATCCTGGGCCATAAATCTAGTATTGGTAAATTCAAAAAAACTGAAATCATTCCAGTCATCTTTCTGACCACAGTGCAGTAAGATTACATCTCAATTACAGGAAAAAAATTGTTAAAAATTCAAACATATGGAGGCTAAATAACACGCTTCTGAATAACCAACAAATCATAGAAGAAATCAAAAAAGAAATCAAAATATGCATAGAAATGAATGAAAATGAAAACACAACAACCCAAAACCTATGGGATACTGTAAAAGCAATGCTAAGGGGAAGGTTCACAGCATTACAGGCTTACATCAAGAAACAAGAAAAAAGTCAAATAAATAACGTAACCCTACACCTAAAGAAACTAGAGAAGGAAGAAATGAAGAACCCCAGGGTTAGTAGAAGGAAAGAAATCTTACAAATTAGGGCAGAAGTAAACGCAAAAGAAACTAAAGAGACCATAGCAAAAATCAACAAAGCTAAAAGCTGGTTTTTTGAAAAAATAAACAAAATTGACAAACCATTAGCAAGACTCATTAAGAAACAAAGAGAGAAGAACCAAATTAACAAAATTAGAAATGAAAATGGAGAGATCACAACAGACAACACTGAAATACAAAGGATCATAAGAGACTACTACCAGCAGCTCTATGCCAATAAAATGGACAACTTGGATGAAATGGACAAATTCTTAGAAAAGTATAAATTTCCAAAACTGAACCAGGAAGAAATAGAAGATCTTAACAGACCCATCACAAGCAAGGAAATCGAAACTGTAATCAAAAATCTTCCAGCAAACAAAAGCCCAGGACCAGATGGCTTCACAGCTTGAATTCTACCAAAAATTTAGAGAAGAGCTAACACCTATCTTACTCAACTCTTCCAGAAAATTGCAGATGAAGGTAAACTTCCAAACTCATTCTATGAGGCCACCATCACCCTAATTCCAAAACCAGACAAAGATGCCACAAAAAAAGAAAACTACAGGCCAATATCACTGATGAACATAGATGCAAAAATCCTTAACAAAATTCTAGCAAACAGAATCCAACAACATATTAAAAAAATCATACACCATGACCAAGTGGGCTTTATCCCAGGAATGCAAGGATTCTTTAATATCCACAAATCAATCAATGTAATACACCACATTAAAAAAAAAAAAAAAAAAAACCATATGATTATCTCAATAGATGCAGAGAAAGCCTTTGACAAAATTCAACACCCATTTATGATTAAAACTCTCCAGAAAGCAGGAATAGAAGGAACATACCTCAACATAATAAAAGCTATATATGACAAACCCACAACAAGCATTACCCTCAATGGGGAAAATTGAAAGCATTTCCCCTGAAATCAGGAACAAGACAAAGGTGCCCACTCTCACCACTGCTATTCAACATAGTTTTAGAAGCTTTGGCCACAGCAATCAGAGCAGAAAAAGAAGTAAAAGGAATCCAGATAAGAAAAGAAGAAGTGAAACTCTAACTGTTTGCAGATGATATGATCCTCTACATAGAAAACCCTAAAGACTCTACCAGAAAATTACTAGAGCTAATCAATGAATATAGTAAAGTTGCAGGATATAAAATAAACACACAGAAATCCCTTGCATTCCTATATACTAACAATGAGAAAACAGAAAGAGAAATTAAGGAAACAATACCATTCACCATTGCAACAAAAAGAATAAAATACTTAGGAAGTATATCTACCTAAAGAAACAAAAGACCTATATATAAAACTATAAAACACTGATGAAAGAAATCAAAGAGGACACAAACAGATGGAGAAACATACCGTGTTCATGGATTGGAAGAATCAATATTGTCAAAATGGCTATTCTATCTATAGATTCAATGCAATCCCTATCAAGCTACCAACGGTATTTTTCACAGAACTAGAACAAATAATTTCTCCATTTGTATGGAAATACAAAAACCTCGAATAGCCAAAGTAATCTTGAGAAGAAGAATGGAATGGAGGAATCACCTGCCTGACTTCAGACTTTACTACAAAGCCACAGTCATCAAGACAGTATGGTACTGGCACAAAGACAGAAATATAGATCAATGGAACAGAATAGAAAGCCCAGAGATAAATCCACGAACCTATGGACACCTTATCTTTGACAAAGGAGGCAAGGATATAAAAAATGGAAAAAAGACAACCTCTTTAACAAGTGGTGCTGGGAAAGCTGGTCAACCACTTGTAAAAGAATGAAACTAGAACACTTTCTAACACCATACACAAAAATAAACTCAAAATGGATTAAAGATATAAATGTAAGACCAGAAACTATTAAACTCCTAGAGGAGAACATAGGCAAAACACTCTCTGACATAAATCACAGCAGGGTCCTCTATGACCCACCTCCCAGAATATTGGAAATAAAAGCAAAAATAAACAAATGGGACCTAATGAAACTTAAAAGCTTTTGCACAACAAAGGAAACTATAAGCAAGGTGAAAAGACAGCCCTCAGATTGGGAGAAAATAATAGCAAATGAAGAAACAGACAAAGGATTAATCTCAAAATATACAAGCAACTCCTGCAGCTCAATTCCAGAAAAATAAATGACCCAATTCAAAAATGGGCCAGAGAACTAAACAGACATTTCTCCAAAGAAGACATACAGATGGCTAACAAACACATGAAAAGATGCTCAACATCACTCATTATTAGAGAAATGCAAATCAAAACCACAATGAGGTACCATTACACGCCAGTCAGGATGGCTGCTATCCAAAAGTCTACAAGCAATAATGCTGGAGAGGGTGTGGAGAAAAGGGAACCCTCTTACACTGTTGGTGGGAATGCAAACTAGTACAGCCACTATGGAGAACAGTGTGGAGATTCCTTAAAAAACTGGAAATAGAACTGCCATATGACCCAGCAATACCACTTCTGGGCATACACACTGAGGAAACCAGATCTGAAAGAGACACGTGCACCCCAATGTTCATCGCAGCACTGTTTCTAATAGCCAGGACATGGAAGCAACCTAGATGCCCATCAGCAGATGAATGGATAAGGAAGCTGTGGTACACATACACCATGGAATATTACTCAGCTGTTAAAAAGAATTCATTTGAATCAGTTCTAATGAGATGGATGAAACTGAAGCCCATTATACAGAGTGAAGTGAGCCAGAAAGATAAAGAACATTACAGCATACTAACACATATATATGGAATTTAGAAAGATGGTAATGATAAGCCTATATGCAAAACAGAAAAAGAGACACAGATCTACAGAACAGACTTTTGGACTCTGTGGGAGAAGGCGAGGGTGAGATGTTTCGAGAGAACAGCATCAAAACATGTATATTATCTATGGTGAAACAGATCACCAGCCCAGGTTGGATACCTGAGACAAGTGCTCGGGCCTGGTGCATTGGGAAGACCCAGAGGGGTTGGGTAGAGAGGGAGGTGGGAGGGAGGATCGGGATGGGGAATACATGTGAATCCATGGCTGATTCATGTCAATGTATGACAAAACCCACTACAGTATTGTAAAGTAATTAGCCTCCAACTAATAAAAATAAATGAAAAAAAAAGTACAACCTATACAAGTAAGTGCTTAAAATAAAAAAAGAATACTTCACTGAAAGATGGTCACAATAAAGGACAGAAACGATAAAGACCTAATAGAAGCAGAAGAGATCAGGAAGAGATGGGAAGAATGCACAGAAGAACTGTAAAAAAGAGATCTTAATGATATAGGTTGTGGCGCAGGTTGTGACGTGGGACCCAAGTCCTCAGGAGACACATGGGGCATCCTGGACGGCAGCTGCTCTGGGACTCCCAGGGAGTGAGGTCACATTGGGCAGGTTGAGAACCATCCACACGTGGGGAATGGTTGGTAACGAAGGAGCAGATAACTCACAAAGGAGAAAGGGGACAGAGGAGCCCTGGAAGAGTTGCAGCAGAGGGAAGAGGGTGGCCATGGTAGGAAGGGAAGCTGCAGGGAGCACACGGCCATGGGAGGCAGAGGAAGATGCTACTGCTGCCTGGATGCAAGCAAAGCAGGGATGAAAAGGGTGTGGTCAAGGAGAGTCTGACTTTTGCTCTGGAGACCGAATCTAGGTTTTGGCTCTGTCCGTAAGTGTCCTTTCTCCCGTGTCTTTGGATGTTGGGGATGTCCCAGGAGGCGCGCCTCCCCCAGCACCAGGCTCTGCATGGGCTTTCGGTCTTCTCCTCAGTTGCTCCCTCCTTCCGTTTGTGGCTGCCGTCATTCAGGACCAGAGCATCTCTGGCTTACTTTAAAGCCCTCTCACCTCGCGATCTGCCTCCAGCCTTTCCCTTCCCAAGGCCGTCTCCACAGTGCTCCCACTAGCGATCACTCACTCACTTGCTCAGAATTTCCCTAGATATTACTAAGTGCCAGGCATGGTTCCAGTGAGGGAACAGAGCCTCAGAGAAGACAGACTCTGTCCCTCGACTCACAAGCTCACATCCTGGTGACAGGAGACAGAGGAAATGCCTGGACAATTTTAAGTAGTGACCCATTTTTTAAAGACAGAAACATTTGCGGGCTGAGGATGGAGAGCTCACACAGGCAATTAAACTGGAGGGCTGAGAGACCTCTCTGAGGAGGTGGACATTTGCCGTGGATGACGACAAGGTACAATAGAATATTCCAAGCAGAGGGCAGGGGGAGGGTGGGAGCTGCTTAGCTTTGATTGCACTCAAGAGGACAGGGAAGCCATTTTGGCCAGAGATCCTGCAGGGCGCTCCTGGACAGAAGCTTGGCTTTATTTGGTGTCATGATCTTGAGTACTCAGTTGCTAAGTCATGTCCGACTCTTTCTGACCCCATGGACTGTAGCCCACCAGGCTCCTCTGTCCGTGGGATTCTCCAGGCAAGAATATTGGAGTGTATGGAGTGTTAGTTCCTCCTCCAGGGGATCTTCCTGACCCAGGCATCAAACCTGTGTCTCCCCCATCTCCTTCATTGGCAGGAAAATTTTTTAACTACTGAACCACCTGGGAAGCTCACTCGCTACTTAAATTATAAGTAGAATCAAACCCAAATGATGTCTGTGGCAACCAGGCAGCTGTTCAGTGGGGCCTTGATTCTTCCTACCTCATCTTAACCTTCCTACAGGACTCACACACGTCAGCCTCCACAAGGTTCCCCCTACCTGCGTCATCCTGTCCGGTATCTAGCAGACTCCTATCCACCCTTCAAGACCCCAGTGCAATGTCCCATCCCACAAAACAAACATCTGCCTCTTGAGTGCCCCAGGGCACTTGCACTTGCTGAGCCTGTCTTCCCCCTGAACTGGGGCCTCATCAAAAGCATGGGTAAAGTTTGCCCTCCTGTGGTGCTCAGCACCTGGGTGTGGCTCCAGGCAGGTCAGGCAACAGCCCCCCAACCCATTTTGGCAGATAGGAAACTCAATTCAGTTCAGTCGCTCAGTCGTGTCTGACTCTCTGTGACTTTATGGACTGCCCTATGCCAGGCTTCCCTGTCCATCACCAACTCCTAGAGCTGGCTCAAACTCATGTCCATCAGGTCAGTGATGCCATCCAACTATCTCGTCCTCTGTTGTCCCCTTCTTCTTTTGCCTTCAATCGTTCCCAGAATTAGGGTCTTTTCTAATGAGTCAGTTCTTTGCATCAGGTGGCCAAAGTATTGAAGCTCCAGCTTCAGCATCAGTCCTTCCAATGAATATTCAGGACTAATTTCCTTTAGGATTAACTGGTTTGATCTCCTTGCAGTTCAAGGGACTCTCAAGAGTCTTCTCCAACACCATAGTTCAAAAGCATCAATTCTTTGTCACTCAGCCTTCTTTATGGTCTAACTCTCATATCCACACATGACTACTGGAAAAACCTTTGTCGGTAAAGTAACGTCTTTGCTTTTTAATATGCTGTTTAGGTTTGTCATAGCTTTTCTTCCAAGAAGCAGGTGTATTTCTGAAGGGTGAAACACAGGAGGAAGGCGTTGCCTACAGAACACTTTGTATTTATACCACTCTCTTCACACTTATCTACAGGGACACAGTAAGCATGTCCCGGGAAGATGTGAGGTCAGGGCTGTGTACGGTTCACATGCGCTGGGGCCATTCTGGATGGGCTCAGGTGGGCTAGTCAGCATCCCACAGAGATTTTCAGGTGGACATCCATTTTCAATTTTCCCAAATATTCATACACAGACACACATAAGCACAACAACTGTATAGGCTTGGGTACAATTTAAGTAAAGCTCGCAAAATTAGTAGGGATAAAGGTGGGATGCCATAGGGTAAGTTTAAAAGTATATTCTGATATAGATTCCACAAATATAGTCAACTGATCTTTGACAGAAGGGCAACGGCAACACAGTGGAGAAAATACGATCTTTCAGCAAATGGCGCTGGAATAACTGGACATCCACAAGCAAAAAAGTGAATCTAGACACAGATCCTACACCCTTTTCAAAGACTAACTCAAAGTGGATCACAGACCAAAAATATAAAATGCAAAGCTATAACACTCCTGGAAGATAATCTTGGAGAAAACTGAAATGATATTGGATTTGGTGATGACTTCTGAGATATAACACCAAAGGTATGATCCGTGAAAAAGTTAATTGATGAGCTGAACTTTATTAAAATTAAAAATCTGCTCTGCCAGAGACACTGTCAAAAAATGATAAGACAAGCCACTGACTGGGGGAAAATATCTGATACATCTGATGAAGGTCTGTTATCCAAAACACACAAAGAACTCTTAAAATTCAACAACAGAAAACAATCTGATTAAAAACAGGCCACAGACTTAAGCACACACCTCCCCAAAGAAAATGTCTAGATGGCAGCTAAGCATATGGAAAGGGGCCGCATATCACATGTCATTAGGGAAATGCAAATTAAACTAGCAGTAAGACACCGCAACACCATAATGTCTATGCTTCATCACTAGTTTTGTTGATTTCAGGACCAGGATTCCAGCAGTATTCTTTAGCTAGAAGCAAATGCACCAAGTGCAAACCAATACTCAGAATATGTAAAAGAAATAAAATACAAAGCACATAAATAATGAAGACTTAACCAGACTTTCTATATTTTCTAATGAAAAGTCAGGTTTTATGAACTACTATTGCTTTTGTGTCTAAAATTTTCATGGAGAAACCATGCTCTCGCTTTGGTCTCTTCTCCCTTCAATAAAGCTCTGTTTCCTCTCACAAAACATTCTTTGTTAAGAAGTTTTTAGTGACTGGAAGGTTTGACTGTCACCACCTCCTGGGATTAAAACGACTAACGTGGTTCCTTAATGTTCTGCCCTTTGGCAAACACAGAAAGCAAAACTGAAGCCCATAAAGAACAACAGAAAGGGCAGTGTGCTTCTTCTGTGGTGATCATCTGCCAAAACAATAGATTTGGGGGAAAACCATTTTCTATGGTTGAATGAGTCCTTCATATAGAAATCAGTACTTTTCAATACTATGTAAAATCATTTCTTTTCCATACCAGAAATGTGTTATGTGCTGCCTCAGAATTTAATCATAATAGTTTGCTAGAAATATGAAACAAACTTGAACTTGAGGGAATTAAGTGGGTCTCTTCATATAACCTAAAATTGCTTATTTTATACTGTTGCTCAGTCATGTCATTTGCGACCCCACAGACTGTACCTCAGCAGGCTCCTCTGTCCCTGGAATTCTCCAGGGAAGAATACTGGCGTGGGTAGCTAGTCCCTCCTCCAGGGGATCTTTCTGCAGTGATAGAGCGTGGGTCTCCTGCATTGCTGCAGATTCTTTACTGCCTGAGCCACCAGGAAGCCCCAGAGATAACCTAGGGGCTTTGACTTCCAAATGACCTGGACCCACACGCTCACATCACTCTTTGCCACAGTGATGTCACTGCACCCCTCTTTGCCTTCCTGGTAACTGCGCGTATCTTCTGGGTGACTCTGATCCTCTCACCCCTGCCAGTCAGATGGATTCAAAGTATGGCGCACTTCAAACAGCTGTGAAACTGTTGTCCAGACCTCTGTGTCCACCAGAGGACACCTCCAGCTGGCCACCCACAGGGGGCTTGCTGACGAGAGGTGAAGCCTGGGTCTGGGTTTAGCACACGCTGGAACCAGGGTGAGCACTGCCATGCCTCGGGCAGTCACAACCTCAGGTGAGACCTGTCACCATGGCAGCCACCACGGGCCAGCTCACACGGAGGGAAGGGCTGGATGACGTGGACATCATCTCCACACTGACGTCCTCTTCTCGTTGGTACATAGAGTTAAGGACCAACCACTGTTCCTGTGTGCTCCAAATGTAGGCAGAGTGTTTTGAACTAGGCTTCAACATAAAAAAACCCATAGCATCACTGTTAACCACAGGCAAGACATGGAAGCAATCTAAGTGTCCAAAAGTGGATTAATGGATAAAGAAAATGTGGTATATATATATATATATATACCACAGTGGAATATTATTCAGCCATAAACAGAAATGAAATAATGCCATTTGCACCTGGCATACAAAATGAAATAAGGTAGACAGAGAAAGATAGATATCATATGACATCACTCACAAGTGAAATCTAAAAAAATGATACAAATGAACTTATTTACAAAACAGAAATAGACTTATACATAGAAAACAAACTTATGGCTACCACAGAAGAAAATGAAGGTGGAATAAATTAGGAGTCTCAGATTAAAACATAGACACTATCATATATAAAACAGATTAACAGCAAGGAGCGACTGTGCAGCACAGGCAACTATACCTGATGTTTTATAATGGAAAAGAATATGAAAAGATATATATCTGAATCACTCGCTATACACCCAAAACTAACACATTTTAAATCAAATATATTTCAATAAATTAAAAAAAAAATTCCATAGCGGCTGTACTAGTTTGCATTCCCACCAACAGTGTAAGAGGATTCCCTTTTCTCCACACCCTCTCCAGCATTTATTGCTTGTAGACTTTTGGATAGCAGCCATTCTGGTGGAGATTTCTTAAAAAACTGGAAATAGAACTGCCATATGACCCAGCAATCCCACTTCTGGGCATACACACCGAGGAAACCAGATCTGAAAGAGACACGTGCACCCCAATGTTCATCGCAGCACTGTTTATAATAGCCAGGACATGGAAGCAACCTAGATGCCCATCAGCAGATGAATGGATAAGGAAGCTGTGGTACATATACACCATGGAATATTACTCAGCCATTAAAAAGAATTCATTTGAATCAGTTCTAATGAGATGGATGAAACTGGAGCCCATTATACAGAGTGAAGTAAGCCAGAAAGATAAAGACCAATACAGTATACTAACGCATATATATGGAATTTAAGAAAGATGGTAATGATAACCCTATATGCAAAACAGAAAAAGAGACACAGATGTACAGAACAGACTTTTGGACTCTGTGGGAGAAGGCGAGGGTGAGGATGTTTCGAGAGAACAGCATCGAAACATGTATATTATCTAGGTGAAACAGATCACCAGCCAGGTTGGATGCATGAGACAGGTGCTCGGGCCCGGTGCACTGGGAAGACCCAGAATGATCAGGTAGAGAGGGAGGTGGGAGGGGGGATCAGGATGGGGAATACATGTAAATCCATGGCTGATTCATGTCAATGTATGACAAAACCCACTACAATATTGTAAAGTAATTAGCCTCCAACTAATAAAAATAAATGAAAAAAAAAGTGAAAAAATAAAATAAAAAAATAAAGGTTTAAATGTTTAAAAAAAAAATTTCCAAAACAAAAATCCCATTCACAAGAGAAAATCTTAACTATTCAAGAAATCATAGTTAGCCAGTTAAGTATTAGTTGCTCAGCTGTGTCTGACTCTTTGTAACCCCCTGGGCTGTAGCCCATGAGGCTCTTCTATCCATGGAATTCTCCAGGCAGAAATATTGGAGTATGTTGCCCTTTCCTTCTCCAGGGGCTCCTCCTGACTCAGGGATTGAACCGGGGCCTCCTCCATCGCAGGCAGATTCTCTACCGTCTCAGCCACCAGCAGGAGCTCCACAGTCAGCCAGAGCCCCACACTAACACTGCCTCTGTGCGGCTGGTGAGCGTGGGCAGGGCACTCAGTGTGGTACCACGAGGATTTACACACTGTCGGCACCTCCATGGCACCACCACCTGCCTAGAAGCTCTTCTGCAGGGGCCCAGAGGCCATAGTCAGCAAGGCTGTTTAGTTTAAGTGACTTTTCCTACTTGAAAGAAAGAAACACAGCCAAGAGAGCAGAGGACCAAGGCATAAACTCGTCTCATCTCCCTAAAGAACAGCTCCCAGACCCCGGTCTTCATCAGAGCCATCTACAGGCACTGGATTACCAGGCGGCGTGAGTTTTCCAGGCAGCCCTCCTCGTGTGACAGAATTAAGTGTGCATGAAGTTCATATCTATTAGATGGGGGAGCAGAGAGGCTGGGCAAAGAATGTGCACCTATAACTATTAATATTTACCGCAATACTCTGTGCTTTTCAGGGTTTTTTGTTTTAGCATGTGGCAATTGTCCTAAGTTGTATTTTTTTAATGAATTTGCCTATTTAATGTTTCAAATTGTTGGTATAAATGTGACACCATTTTCTTATTCTCTTTTTAATGGTGATAGGAATGATTCATCTTTTATTTTTGATAGAAGTGATTTACATTGTCTTTCTTTTTTCTTATCAATCTAAATGAGTTGATCTTTTGATTATTTCCAAGAAAGCTTTGATTCCATTGATTTTTGTCTATTATTTTTCTACTTTGGTTTCTTTAATCACTATTCTTTTTTATGTCTCTATTTTTTCTTTGAATTTATTTTGTTCTACTATTCCTAGCAATTTAAGATAGAACCTTAAATCTTTGCTTTTAATTTTTTCCTTTTTCCAATATAAACATTCAAAGTTATAAAGTTTCCTATAAGCATTGCTGTAGCTGTATTGCACAGATTTTAATATGCTGTGCTTTTGTTTTTATTCAGTTAGAAATTGCCTTTGTTGCTTCTTCTTTGACTTAGATCATTATTGTTTACAGATTTATTGAGATACAATTCACATATAACATTGTATAAGTTAAGATGTATTATATAATGATTGGATATACTGATATATTGTGAAATGATCACCATAATATGGTTTGTTAACTTGTCCTTCCATTCAGGCAGTTTCTATTTTTTTCTTTTTTTGTTAGAACATTTAATTTCCACTCTCAGTGACTTTCAAGTGTGTAAAATACAGTATAGTTAACTGTAGTTACCAAGCTGTACCTTAGAACTCAGACATATATATATATATATATATGTGTGTGTGTGTGTCTATCTGAATCACTAGCTATACACCTGAAACTAACACAACATTGTAAGTCAACACTTCTCAGCATCAGGGTCTTTTCTAATGAGTCGGCTCTTCACATCAGGTGGCCAAAGTACTGGAGGTCCAGCTTCAACATCAGCCCTTCCCATGAGAATATTCAGGGTTGACTTTTAGGATTGACTGGTTTGATCTCCTTGCAGTCCAAGGGACTCTCAAGAATCTTCTCCAACATCACAGTTCAAAAACATCAATTCTTTGGTGCTCAGCCTTCTTTATGGTCCAACTCTCACATCCATACATGACTATAAGAAAAACCATAGCTTTGACTATACAGACTTTTGTCAGCAAAGTGATGTGTCTGCTTTCTAATATACTGTCTAGGTTTGTCATAACTTTTCTTGCAAGAAGCAAGTGTCTTATTTTCATCACTGTAGTCACCATCTGCAGTGATTTTGGAGCCCAAGACAATCGAGTCTGTCTCTCTTTCCATTCATTGTTTCCCCATCTATTTGCCATGAAGTGATGGGACTGGAAGCCATGATCTTGGTTTTTTGAATTTTAAGTTTTAAGCCTGCTTTTTCACGCTCCTCTTTCACCTTCATCAAGAGCTCTTTAGTTCCTCTTCACTTTCTGCCATAAGGATAGCATCATCTGCATATCTGAGGTTTGTTATATATTGAATAATTTTGGCTTGTCTCCTGGACATTTTGAGTGTTTTGCTTACAAGGTGCTGGACTCTCTTATATTCCTACAAAGAGTGTTAATTGGTTTATTTTAAGAGATAACAAGTTGAATGGCCTCACAATGAAAATTCTGAAAACTGGCAATTCAAGTTCTTTTACCCTTAGCTAGGCTGCTTGACCCCCACCTCTTGCATGTTTGATTCCATCAGCCAGAGATTTGGGCAGAATTTATTCCTAGACTTTATGGTTCTCTGGCTTTCTCTTTCCTGATATTTTCCCCTCAATTTCTAGAGGCTGATGGTTGTCCTAAATTTAGGAGCTGCTTTTTCAGGTCAGGAATACTGGGGATCATGGATGACCTTCTTGAATCTATGTAATTTTCTATAGCTGCATAAAATGCTGTTGTTGTTCGGTTGCCTAGTCACGTCCAGCTCTTTGGGACCCCACGGACAATAGCATAAGACATTAACCTAGATGTAGTAGTCCAAACACACACGTGTGCTGTCTCACAGTGTCCGTGTGAGCAGTGTGAACACAGCTATGCGGGGCTCCCTGCCTGGGGTCTCACGACGTGTCATCACATTGTGATGCCTTCCTGCGTAGAACCCGCACTTGCAGGCTCACTGGAGTTGTTGGAAGAGCTCCTCCCCTTGCAGCTGCATGCCCAGGGAGCCTGGCCGCTTACCCTGGACTGGGGGCATCATCAGCTTGGAGACGGCCCCTGCATTCCCCTCTCACAGACAGTCCCCTCTTCAAAGGCGGTTCATGTCGTGCATGTTCGCTTCTTTGAAGCAAAGGAAGGAACCCCTTTCCTGGCTCTGCTAAGGTGGAATCTTATGTTATACACAAAATGTAATCAAAGAAGAGATGTTCTACCATCTTTACCGTATAAGGCAACCCAAGCAAGGAAGTAATAGCTGATGACCTGTGTCACACTCTGTGGGTCAGAAGCAAGCTGCAGGTCTGAGCGCACCCAAGGACAGGAGGTCACATGGGGACATGAAGCTCTGGGAAACACATTAGGTATGCTGGGGCACCAGGACCAAAAGTACAGTTTATAGTCGTACAATCTGGGAGCCTTGGAGGTAAAATAACTCCTCCAAAGTTGCAAAGGTCAGTGTTGGTAGAGCCTCACATTCACATCCAGGCAAAGCCTACCTCCTCCTGGAATGCTGCGTACAACCTAACAGGTAAACCTGTGCTCTACGCCATGGGAGCAGTCTGGATTCAGCCACAGAGAAGTATTGCTGCAAGAACACGCTGGCTGCAAACCAAGGCTATCCAATCTTTCTGGAGTCGTGTGAAATCGCAGCTATGTCTGCAACTCAGATACCAAACACGAAGTTAGTTTCTTCATTCCCAGCATTGCCAGAAACTGTTTTAGTTCCTCTTTTTAATTAAAGTCACTAGTGATCACATCACACCAGAAAGTCTAACAGATGACACAGGCTTGATTCAGAGAAACCACAATGTTAGAGGAACATTATCTGGCAAAGACTGATTCTCTCAGCCTAGTTATCAGGTGCGTTTCTCCGGTGGCTTTATTACTTCTCTTAAATCATCACAGTATTCAAACTCTGTCATCTTGGATCTGTTGTGATCCTAATAATAATGGGTATAGATAGTAACACAATTTCTAATAGTTTATATTAAGAAGTAGCTGAATACTAATGGAAATGTTAGATTTGTAAATAATAGCTGTAAGCATCAATCTGAGGACCATGAGAACGAAGATCTTTTGGAGAAACGGAAACTCACCAGCTGGTGGGGTGGGCAAGGCTACTAACCACGGGCCCTCGCTTATAAAGTAAGAGGGAGAGAACTAAGCTGTGTTCTTGATCCACAAGGTCCTTTCACTTCTAAAATGAGAAACTGTGCTTTAAACTTATGTTAACATGGAAACCGGGAATTAAGAAAAGTTTCTAAGGGATAAAATAAGATTCTGTATCACAAATACAGGTCAACTGTCTGTTGAACTGAAGTCTTTGCTGGAAGCCCCTGCGGCCCCAACATAACAGGGGTAAATGGCAACAGTTGGGTTTTATTTAGATATTTTCCAAAGATTGTTTCCTTGAAAAGAATATTAATCCATTGTTGTTGTTCAGTCGCCCAGTCGTGTCCGACTCTTTGCAACCCCATGGACGGCAACACGTCAGGTCTCACTGTCCCTTACCATTTCCCAAAGTTTGCCCAAGCTCATGTCCATTGCATTGGTGATGCCATCCAGCAATCTCATCCTCTGATGCCCCCTTCTCCTTCTGCCCTCAGTGTTTCCCAGCATCAGGAAATTTTTCAATGAGTCAGCTGTTCACATCAGGTGACCACAATACTGGAATTTCAGCTTCAGCATCAGTCCTTCCAACAAGTATGCAGGGTTGATTTCCCTTAAGATTAACTGGTTTGACCTCCTTACTGTCCAAGGGACTCAGGAGTCTTCTCTAGCACAACTGCTTGAAGGCATCAGTTCTTCGGTGCTCTGCCTTCTTTATGGTCCAGCTTTCACAACCGTACATGACATATAGAACTTTAAATATTTGAAAATTCTTGCTAATCTTGTAAGCACTCTTACAAGTCCTATGACTATATCGGCATTGCAGAACAGCTTTGGTTATGCAGACAAGCACAGGAGTTATGCTTATTTTACTTCTGCATGAGTGCATGTTCAGCCCTGTCTGACTCTTTACAACCCCACGGAGTGGAGCGTGCCAGACTCCTCTGTCCATAGGATTTTCCAGGCAAGAATACTAGAGTGGGTTGGCATTCCCTTCTCCAGGGGATCTTCCTGACCCAGGGATCGAATCTGGGTCTCTTGTGTCTCCTGCACTGGCAGGCAGATTCTTTACTGCTTTACCTGGGAAGCCATTTTACTCCTGAGGACATAGAAATCAGAAAGGTTGATTGGCAAGTCCTTCTAAGCGACTCGTCCAAAGTTGTACAGGCAGAAAGTGGATGAGAATGACCACAGGAACTGCAAATGGTTGGAGCTCATATAAGTACAACTTGGCACTCTTTAACTGCTCGCTGCCTTTGCAGAGGCACGCTACACGCCTTCAGACTTCCTGCTGGAGCCCTGTGTTGGTGACTTTAACATATGGAAGGATGTGAATTCTGTAAATAAAAACAGTTGTATAAAAAAGAAAGAAAAAACCAAAGAGCCCTTTATAACTCCAGCTGGAGCAGCTCAGAGGGAAAGACAGTGTCAAAATGGTGTGACATGTATGAGAAAGAAAGTGCCTGAAGGGGAAAAATGAAGGATTAAAACTCAAGTTATTTCGATGTCAAACAAATCTACCCACTAAAAATGTTTAAGACTGGGACTTGCCTGGTGGTCCTGAGGTTAAGAATCTGCCTTCCAATGTGGGTGACATGGGTTTGTCCCTGGTCAGGGAACTAAGATCCCACATGCAACTTGGGCAACTAAGCCCATGCACCACAAGCAGAGAGGCTGCATGCCCAAACTACAGTGAGAAGACGAGAGAGAGAAGAAGCCCATGTCTATGAAAGATCCTGCGTGCTGCAATTAAGACCCGATGTAGCCAAAAATAAACATAAATATTTTAAAAAGATGTTTAAGGCCTCAGTGAACTTCATAGGGTCATTAAAAATATTTTACCCACAAATATGCTACAAGTAAGGCATTAGGAGAAAGTATATTTTTCACATTTATGGAAAGAGATTTGACTTTTTAAAGGAAATGGTAAAATCACTTATTCATCATTCAATAATAAATGGCAAGTCATTATTTTTATTTGCAATAAAATATATACAATGTGAAACTTACCACCTTAAACACTTTTAAGTCTACAGTCCAGCTGTTGCTGCTGTTCATTCAGTCGTGTCTGACTCCCTGTGACCGCATGGACTGCAGCATGCTAGGCCTCCCTGTCCATCACCATCTCCTGAAGCTTGCTCAAACTCATGTCCATTCAGTCAGTGATGCCATCCAACCATCTCAACATCTGTCACCCCCTTCTCCTCCTGCCCTCAATCTTTCCCAGCATCAGGGTCTTTTCAAATGAGTCAGTTCTTCGCATCAGGTGGCCAAAGTATTGGAGTTTCAACTTTAACATCAGTCCTTCCAGTGAATATTCCAGATTGATTTCCTTTAGGATTGACTGGTTTGATCTCCTTGCAGTCCAAGGGACTCGCAAGAGTTTTTTCCAACACCATGGTTCAAAAGCATCAATTCTTTGATGCTCAGCTTTCTTTATGGTCCAGCAGTTCAGTAGTAAGCACATTGTAACAGTTGTACAATCTCCAGAACTCTTTTAAAAATAGTATTATAGTATTGCAGTTATGTTTCTTTATAATTTTGTTTAGGCATTTCATTATTTGTTCTGGCTGGGCTGGGCCTCTGCTGCTGAGCAATCTGCTCTCTAGTTGCAGTGAGTGTGCCTCATTGCAGTGGCCTCTCGTTGTGGGGCGCGGGACCTGGGGCGCACAGGCTTCAGGAGTTGTGGCACATGGGCTCCAGGGCACAGGCTCAATAGTTGTGGCGCTCGGTGTTAGCTGCTCCACAGGATGTGGGATCTTCCCAGACCAGGGATCGAACCCATGTCTCCTGCGTTGGTAGGTGGATTCTTTACCACTGAGCCATCAGGGAAGCCCCAGAACTCTCTCTCTTGCAAAATGGAACCTCTGTTCCCCTTAAACAACTGCCCTCTCCCCTCCCCCAGTCCCTGATGGTTCTAGGCATTTTTGCCCTGGGAATCTTTGCCATAAGCAGTTTTGCTGCACAACTAATTGACCATAAGACAATTTTGCCATGAAAGATACAATAGCAAAATAAAATAAAATTTTAAATTAAAAAATAATATTAACAGGGACATAATGCAACATGAACATGAAGAACAAAATTTTAAAAAGATTTATTGTGAAAATGAAAATATAATAAATATTTGAATATATTTAAACTGTGTATAGATTCATGGTTATAGCTGCAGTCAGGCATATCTTAGAGAAAGCAATGCTACTCTGTGCCTCAAAAGATTCAGGATTCAACATTGGGCTTAAGTTATTTATAGTGTTTAAAATGTGCTCTAAGTCTCTCCTTATTTCCCTGGAAATAAAAAGAACAGACAAGAGAGGCTGTTATTTCTTGTCTATATGTGTAATGTACATACCTGCTAGCACATATCTGGACTGCATTTAAATGTTCCATCACAAGCCTCATTTTATATTTCATGAAATCATCTGAGCCAGATTCTGTGCCAAACGGCAAAATTTTGTCTATATCATGTTCTCCACTATCAAGTGCAAAAAATGTTAGAAACTTATATTTATCAGGAATCACCTAACTATTCCTTTTTAGGGGTACAGGAAGTGTTTGATTCTTTTGCTTCCAACTTCTAATATTGCTTAATTTGATGAGGATGGCCTGAGGGAATAAACTGTTGTATGTAAATTAGCCAAAGAATCTATCACTGATGCTCCTGAAGACTGTTGTGAATTTTATTTTTATTGTTTATTTTATCTTTGATGGCAAAACTGTCTTAACCATGAAACTGTTTGGGGCAAAGATGTTTCTGGCAAAATTACCAACAGGGCTTCTGAAACCCCCATTCTACTTTCTGTCTCTGTGATCTGACTGTTCTGTGTAGCTCGTATAGGTGAAATCAGACAGTATTTGTCTTTTTCTTATGGGCACAGCGTCCTTTGGTTACAAGCATAAAGTTCATCCATGCTATAGAATGTGTCAGATTTTACTTGTTTTTGAAGTTGCAAATATTCCATGCAGAGACATGGATGGACCTGGAGATGGTTATACACAGGTAAGTCAGAAAGAAAAACCAGTGTTGTATGTTAATGAATATATGTGGAATCTAGAAAAATGATATAGATGCTCTTATCTGCAAGGCAGAAATAGCGACACAGACGTAGAGAAGAAATGTAAGGACACCAAGCGGGGGGTGGGGGTGGCGGGATGAATTGGGAGAATGGAATTAACATATATAACCTATAGGTATAGGGCAGATAACTAATGAGACCGGCCCTACAGCACAGGGGACTCTACTCAGCGCTCTGTGGTCCCCTGAACGGGAAGGGAATCGAGAAATGAGGGGCATACATATAGCGGAAACACTGCGCTGTGCAGCAGAAATTAACACAACATTGAAAGCAATGATACTGCAATAAAAATCAATTTAAAAATAAATATTCCATGGTATGTATAGACCACATTTTGTTCTCCATTTGTCCACTGGTAGACGCTGACAGTTTGCTTCAGCCTCTTGACTACTGCCAATTACATGGATCTGTCTTTTGGTTATACATCCAGAAGGAATTGCTAGATATTTTATTTTTAACATTTTAAAAAATTGTTATATGGTTCTCCATAGTGGCTACATCATTTTACATTCCCACCAACACTGCACAAAAGTTCCAGTTAAGTTCCATCCTCAACCACGCTTGTTATTTGCTGGGTTTTATTGTTACTGTTGTCTGTTCTGAGAGGAGTCATCCTGATGGGTGTGAGGTGGTATCTCATTTTGGTTTTGATCTGCCTTACCCTAACGTTTAGTGATGTCAAATATCTTTTCAGGTGCTAACTGGCCTTTTGTATACTTTCTTAAAAGAAATCTCAAATCAAGTCCTTCACCCATTTTTAAACAGGTTGGTCATTTTTTTGTTGAGTTACTGGAGTTCTTTATATATTCTGGACATTAACTTTGTGAGATATATGATTTACAAATATTTTCTTCCATTGCATAGGTTGCCTCTTTACTCTGTTGATCATGACCTTTGATGCATGGAAGTAAAAGCTTCACAGACACTAAAACTGTGAACTTGGCTGGGCAGTAAATCAAAGGTTTCTAAACATGAAGATCAGTTAACCAGAGCAAGCCCAGATAAGGTGAGGCTGAGGTGGGGATGGAAGTTCAGGAGAATCTGGGGCTTGGGTGACAGGTCTGTACCGTCCCAAATTTCCAAAGGCTGAATGATGCTTCAAAGAAAGGAAATAAGTTTTTTATATTTAGATTTAAAATATTTATTTGTATTCTAAAACCCACTTCTCTGACTTTGGATTACCAAAGTGACTGGGAAGAATCATGAAAATACTTGGATAGAAAGAAGTGAGATGTAAAGGTAGAAAAATAATGAAATCATATTTTTGCCAAATTCTCTTTCTAATGAGAAACATACTGACTGCTGACATGATCGACAAGCAAAACCGAAGTGATGAAAGGACAAAGAATGAGGTAAGAACAACGTATCTAAACAGTGAGTATTTCAACCACATGACTGCGATGCAAGGCCTAGCTGTTCATTTCCTCTGTCACTGAAGTGTCAATGCGTAGAATAGCCAGCTCACTGATCATTTTGATTTTATCAAAGATGTCTCCATAAAATGTCACTCTCTAATGACAGCTAAAAATACACAAGAATCTAATCTTCTTCCAACAAACACTGGTTTCTTTAGCTGGAAGTGTCAGGCAGGAAACGACCCATAACAAAAGGTAGATGTGAAACAGCTAAAATAGCCCAGTTTCCTTTCTCTGCAAATTCTCATCACTGATTCCCTATTATGTCCACTCAAGGAAGTTCCTTGGCTGCAGGACTATTTTCACAGCCTCTGCAATGGGACCCCCACAGCTTCCTGGGGATGTTTGTTTTGGCAAAGGAGCTGGACTTCCTGTAAACACAATGTGGCCCCATCTTCGCCACCTCCAGGGGAGAAGGAGACACCCCAACACCAGAAGTGACATTCTCAGAGTTTCCACTTCCAACATTTTTGAAAAGATCATTTTGTACCATGATAAATTTTGTATTTGTGTCTCCATATTTTAGAATATAAACAAAACCTATTCTTGGGTGTTTACTGCAGAGAGAATTAGTGCAAATCCATTCTTTAGTATTGTCTTAGTTCTGTTTATGTACTAAACTGGCAGAGATACTTCATATTCGAAACATTTGAAGGCTAAGTGAACATTCTTTTTAAAAATATACACAGAAAGGCAGTTTGCCTAGATCCAAAAGAATTTTACACAGCCCCCACTTGTTTTATTTTTCACTCCTGTCAAGACTTTTGAAGTCCCATAACATATAGCAAATAAATAGATGCTTTATAGCAGGGGGGAGGGGCTGCTAAAAACAGACAAGGCATGTCAAAAATCAGATCTCCATATTTGAGTTTTATGGTTGATTTATATTCAGGGTTTGGCCATGCCTACAGTAAAGGCTTGGCACTTCATCTCTTTTACTATGAGTTTAATGTGGGTTTCAGACTTATATATGGGTCAGGTTATATATATCTCACTGGTCCTGGTGAGTCAGGTAAAATCAACCCTGTTTATCCAGCAGTTTCTACCCAGAAAACAGGATCACACAGGACAGGAGCCCAGCCTTGTCCATCAGCCGCTTGCCAGTTTGGTTTAATTTCCTTGACAAAGGGCACATATGGAGGTGACCTGGGTCTATCCTGATTCTGCCAGATACGTTAACTGAAGCACCACTTCTAGGACAAGCTGAGCGGGTCACTGAGAAAGGGTCCCAGAAACTCTGAGCACTCAGAAGCCCCTTTGCTGAAGCATCCAGCAAGTGGTGCACCACGGAGCAGGGACATATGCTTCCTTCCAGATTTTTAGAATAGCTTTTAACCTTTGCGCTTCAGTTCTGCAACAGCAAACACATGATCTCCGCGGCAATGATGAGGGAATTAGCGAGCTCTTCTGTTTCGCTCGAGAATCTCTGCATCAGAGGCGACCACTGAGCAGAATGTGTGCTCCCTGCCCCCATGCCTCCTCCTGCCCAGCGGGGACTGGAGCCTGCATGTCTCACTGGAGCAAACGCCCCCCTCCACCCCTCCCTGCCACAGTCCCTCTGACCCTGCTCAACACCCACGCAGGGCAGTTCCCTGCAGGAGAAAACCTGAAAACCCTGGGTGACCCCTTTCCCCTCAGGGAATCTCGGTGTCCTCACTGGCACAGTGAAGATAAGAGCAGTGCAGAGATATTACAAAGATGCAGTTAAGCGAGGCGATCCACATCAAGGCTGAGCATTGTAGCTGAAACGCAGCCAGCTCTGAACTGGAGCTGGTCATTATAGTTGTTTCACGCTAACCTTGGGGCCGGTTAGCTGTGGGATGAGGTGCCTTCTCTGTCCAGGAGCCATGGAAGGGCTTTGTGCTGGTGAGGGGATGCTTATGAGGTCAGTCTGGACCCATGACCTCTCACTTGAAATATAATGTTTAAACACTCCTGGCTGGGCTCAGTCTTTCTCCACTAGGACTTGACCCATGATCCATGTACCACCCAAGGAAGGAAGTTAGAAGTGACACCTTCACCCAGTCTAGCCTCTGGCCCCTGACTGGACCAATCTGATGATCTCCCAGGGATAAGGATAAGGTGGGATTGTCTGGATCAAAACCAGCGGTGCCTGTGGGGGCTTCCCATGGGACAGGCTGCTGTCACTAAATTTGACTCTGTGTCACGCTCTCCCCATCCCCACGAGGTCCCACGAGGGCCATTCTCTGGTATTTGGGGCGGGGCAGAGCATTTTTATACCAATTAAATACTGAGAACTTTTAAAAGTTTATATGTCATTTGTCCTTGAGTTCCTTATGGCCAAGAAAACTGCTTTGCATGTAAATGGAAACTCACTATTCTTTTGTTATGGACTGAATTCCCAATTCTGAAAGAGATGGGAATACCAGACCACCTGACCTGCCTCCTGAGAAATCTGTATGCAGGTCAGGAAGCATCAGTTAGAACTGGACACGGAACAACAGACTGGTTCCAAATTGGGAAAGAAGTACGTCAAGGCTGTATATTGTCACCCTGCTTATTTAACTTACATGCAGAGTACATCATGAGAAACGCTGGGCTGGATGAAGCACAAGCTGGAATCAAGATTGCTGGGAGAAATATCAATAACCTCAGATATGCAGATGACACCACTCTTATGGCAGAAAGTGAAAGAGGAGAGTGAAAAAGTTTGGTTAAAGCTCAACATTCAGAAAACTAAGATCATGGCATCTGGTCCCATCATCTCTTGGCAAATAAATGGGGAAACAGTGGAAACAGTGGCTGACTTTATTTTTCGGGGCTCCAAAATCACTGCAGATGGTGACTGCAGCCATGAAATTAAAAGACACAAAGTCCTTGGAAGGAAAGTTATGACCAACCTAGACAGCATATAAAAAGCAAAGACATTACTTTGTCAACAAAGGTCTGTGTAGTCAAGGCTATGTTTTTTCCAGTAGTCATGTATGGATGTTAGAGTTGGAGTATAAAGAAAGCTGACACCGAAGAACTGATGCTTTTGAACTGTGGTGTTGGAGAAGACTCTTGAGAGTCCCTTGGACTGCAAGGAGATCAAACCAGTCCATCCTGGAGGAGATCAGTCCTGGGTGTTTATTGGAAGGACTGATGCTGAAGTTGAAACTCCAATACTTTGGCTACCTGATGTGAAGAGCTGACTCATTTGAAAAGACCCTGATGCTGGGAAAGATTGAGAGCAGGAGGAGAAGGGGATGACAGAGGATGAGATAGTTGGATGGCATCACTGACTTGATGGACATGAATTTGGGTGGACTCCGGGAGTTGGTGATGGACAGGGAAGCCTGGTGTGCTGAGGTCCATGGGGTTGCAAAGAGTCAAACATGACTGAGTGACTGAACTGAACTGAATTCTGCCTCCATAAAATGCATATGTTGAAGCCCTAACCCTTGGGACCTCAGAATGTGACTGTATCTGGAGATGGGGACTTTAAAGAGGTGAAGTGAAGTGAAGTGAAGTGAAAGTCGCTCAGTCATGTCTGACTCTTAGCAAACCCATGGAATTCTCCAGGCCAGAATACTGGAGTGGGTAGCCTTTCCCTTCTCCAGGGGATCTTCCCAACTCAGGGATCAAACCCAGGTCTCCTGCATTGTAGGCAGATTCTTTACCAACTGAGCCACCAGGGAAGCCCTTTTAAAGAGATGATCAAGTTAAAATGAGGTCAGCAGGGTGGCTCCCAACCCAAATGACTGGTGCCCCAGAGAAGACGGGTGAACACACACACACAAGCCGGGCACAGCAGGGGGATGGCTGTCAACGAACCAAGAGAGGCCTCAGGAAAACGGACCCGTGTAGACACCCTGACCCCAGACTTGAGCCTCAGGAACTGCAAGAAGCCAACGTCCGGTGTTTAAGCCCCCTGCCGGAGTTCTGTGAGGACAGTCCAAGCAGACTGGCCACTCTGTAACGCCGCTGTCGGCAGGCACTGTTGAGGTAAAAACTCAGACCACTTCAGAGTTCACAAGGCTGTGTGCACAGATAGAGCTTCAGCCTCACTCCTTAGTCTTCTCACGGCTGTGACCTTGAGCAGGTCACTTATGCTCCAGGGGCCCCATGGGCCATCAAATGTGACCCTGACTCCACAGGGGGTGAGACCATTTAAGATCGTGAAGCAGCATCTCACTACAAGACAACGTCAGCAAGTGCTAAATCTGCCACCCAGCGTTTTCCCCCACATTCTCACTGCTTCCTCCCTTGACTCAGCCTGGCAAAAAATTCCTCCCTCTGTCCACTAAACCAAACATTTGTAGCACGCTCACATGTTGCTTCCCATCCTACCCTCTGGGGCCTGAGCACAGAAACTCAAATGTCTGAACGCAGTTGTCAAGTCCCACTGAGACCTTCGTTTTCTCAATATTCTAATATTTTAAAACATTCTAAATTCCACTGTTTTTAAAAATAAGGGATGGTCATTTCCAGATTCCTCAATCCCGAGAGTGTTCTCCTCTGGGCATAGCTAGTTTTTTCTCTTACGGTATGGCTCAGCCACACGGCCACCCAGAAGCAGACGTCATTGGCACCAGCGCCTCCCACCACCACGCTCCTGCTGGGGGTGCTCAGGCTGCTGGAAGCGTGCCTCACCCCCCAACACCCACACCCTTCCCTCAGGTACTCCTGCCCTGGAAACGGGGCCCCAGGCCAGCCCTGGACTGGGACAGGAGGAGGGGCTGGACAAGACCTGGGGAGGTGTGACTCTCTTCTAGCGCCCACCGCACAGCGACCATAGGAATAGTCTCAGGGCCACTAGAATCCTGCACTGAGCCCGAACACCGCCCACCCCAAATCCCACCCAGCTGAAGGCCTGCCAGCTTACCAGGTCTCTCTGTCCTCCCGTCCATCTGCTTCATCCACCTAAGCCTCGGCTGCACCGCTCACGTGAGTCACCAAATAAAACAAGACCATCTAGGCTGTTTCCACATCTGAGTTATTATAAATAGTGCTGCCCTGAGCACTCTTTGAATTACGGTTTTCTCTGGGTATCTGCCCAGGACTGGGATTGCTGGATCATATGGCAACTCTATTTTTAGTTAAGGAATTTCCATACTGTTCTCCACAGTGGCTGCATCAATTCACATTCCCAACAGTATAGGAGGGTTCCCTTTTCTCCACACCCTCTTCAGCATTTATTGTTTGTGGATTTTTTGATGACGGCAATTCTGACCAGTGTCATTGTAGTTTCGATTTGCCTTTCTCTAAAAACTAGAGATGTTGAGAATCTTTTTATGTTCCTCTTGGCCATTTGTAATTCTTCTTTGGATAAATGTCTATTTAGATCTTTTGCCCATTTTTTGATTCGGTTGTTTCTTCTTCGTTTTTATATTGAGTGCATGAGCTGTTTATATATTTTGGAGATTAATCCTTTGTCAATCACATCCTTTGCAAAGAGTTTTTCCCATTCTGAAGACTGTCTTGTCTATGGTTTCCTTTGCTGTGCAAAAACTTGTAAGTTTAATTATGTAAGTAAACTGTGTTTTTTGTTTTTGTTTTTATTTTCATTACTTTGGGGGGTGGGTCAAGAAAGATCTTGCTATGGTTTATGTTAAAGAATGTTCTGTTTTCCTCTAAGAGTTTCATAGTTTTATAGCATTACATTTAGGTCTTTAATACATTTTGAGTTGATTTTTGTGTATGATAGGGAGTTTTCTAATTTCATTCTTTTACATGTAGCTGTCCAGTTTTTCCAGCACCACTTATTGAAGAGACTGTCTTTTCTCCACTGTATATTCTTGCCTCCTTTGTGATAGTTTAGGTGAATCTAGGTGCACGGGTTTATTTCTGAGTTTTTATCCTGCCCCATTGATCTATATTTCTGTTTTTTGTGCCAGTACCATACTGTCTTGACTATTGTAGCTTTGTGGTGTGGTCTGAAGTCAGGGTCAGGGTGCCTGATTTCTCCAGCTCTGTTTTTCTTTCTCAAGATGGCTTTTTGTGTTTCCATTCAAATTGTGAAATGTTTTGTTCCAATTCTGTGAAAAATACCCTTGCTAATTTGATAAGGAATGCATTAAATCTGTAGATTGCTTTGGGTAGCATAGCCATTTTCACAATACTGATTCTTCCAACCCAAAAACATGGCATAGCTCTTCATTTGTTTCTATCGCCTTTGACCTCTCTCATCAGTATCTTACAGGTCATTGGCCTCCTTATGTAGGTTTATTCCTATATATTTTGCTCTTTCTGTTACAATAGTAAATGGTATAGTTTCCTTAATTTCTCTTTCTAATTTTTTGTTGTTAGTGCATAGGAATGCAAGAGATTTCTTGCATTAATTTTGTATCCTGCAACTTTTCCAAATTCGTTGATTAGCTCTAGTACTTTTCTGGTAGTATCTTTTGGGTTTTCTATGTATAGTATTGTGTCATCTGCAAGCAGTGATAATTTCACCTGTCCTTTTCCACTTTGTATTCCTTTTATTCTTTCTCTTCTGATTGCCATGGTTAGGACTTCCAAAACTATGTTGAATAATAGCAGAGAGCATAGGCACCCTTGTCTTGTTTATTATCTTAGAGGAAATGTTTTCAGTTTTTCACCATTGAGAATAATGTTTGCTGTGGGTTTGTCATATATGGCCTTTATTATGTTGAGATAGATTTCCTCTATGCCCACTTTCTGAGAGTTTTTATTATAAATGGGTGCTTAATTTTGTAAAGAGATTTTGTCCATCAGTAGATGAAATGGAAAAATAAGATGCGGTACACATATACAATGGAATATTGTGCAATTTGCAGAGACGTGGATAGACCTAGAGACTGCCATACTCAGTGAAGTAAGAGAAAAACAATACTGTATGATATCACTTACATGTGAAAACTAGAAAAACGGTAACAGATGAACTTATCTGCAAGGCAGAAATAGAGACAGATGCAGAGAACAAACCTATGGACACCAAGGGGAAAAGGAGGGTGGGACTAATGGGGAGCTTGTGATTGACATGCATACACTACTACGTATAACATAGATGACTAATGTAATCCTGCTGGACAGCACAGGGAACTCTACTCAACGCTCTGTGGTGATCTAAATGGGAAGGAAATCCAAAAAAGAAGGGATACATGTACACATATGGCTGACTCACTTTGCTATAAAGGAGAAACTGATGCATTGTAAAGCAACTAAACTCCAATAAAAACTAAGTCAAAAAATGAAATAACACCTATATGATTAAAAAAAAAAAAACCAAAACAAAACACAAGGCCCACTCTCCCTGGACTTGTCACCAGAGAGCTCCCCTTGGACAGCTGACTCATTTACTGTGTCTGGAGACGAGTTTCTGTGGTCTCCCCCGCCTCCTTAGCACACACGTCTCTCTGTTACTCAAGCGCTTATGGGGGCTCTGCTGCTGTCTGTGAGTGAAGCCTGGGTCTGAAAGAGGGGTACGCCACTGCCCCAGGACTGGCCAAGTGCACGGCAGGTCCACGCTGCATGCTGAGACCACACGCAGGGATGGGGTGTTGTGGGCTTCTCTGGACTCCGTCACCAGCGGTCCCTTCACCGCGCAGCACATCACCGACCCCTGCTGAGGATCTCTCTGAGAAGAGCTGACAGCCAGGGTTGTCCTACAGACACCGAACTGGGAAATCACAAATCACAAGATGCATTCTGCATCACAATGTCTTGGACCAGCTCCTTCTCCAACGAAGAGCGACAGAAGCCATGCAGAAGGCTATGCACTGCCCCCAACAAATCAAGGAGACTTTGTGCTCTGCTCATGGGGAGGATGCAGTTGGGAAAAGTGAGTTTTCTTTGGGCAGGAAATCACTCATTGTACCTGCTTGGGATCAAAGCTCCAGAGTGGGGCCCTGCTGTGGGAGAAGATGCTTGCGTGTCTTAGTTTGAGTAAGACTTCTGAATTTTCTTAAGAAACGTCCCCAAAGGCCCAGAGACAACACACAGAAGGAGCTACAAGGTCTGCCAGGGTGAGATGCTGGATGGAGGCCTCCCTTCCTTCCTGTCCTTTCTTCCTGGAGGACAGAGGAGGGGCCTTACTGCCTGGGGTCTAGAAGGCCAGGGCAGGGAGCTGGGTTCGCTCAGCTCCCCTGGGAAGCGACATTGTTAGGGGCTGACCTCTAGCTGGACACAAATGTGCTCTCTGCCCTGTTCCTGACCTCTGCTGGAGGGAAAGGCACTACAAAACGGAAAGGAAACAGCCCTCCCAAGGCTTTGCAGACAGACGGACGCTGAAGGGTGTAGTCTTATTCAGTGTTGGATTAGGGGATTCCTGCCACATCTAAGAAAAAGTTCCAGCCGCTGGCCTGGGCCTGTGATGTCAAGTCTATTCAAACTCCAGGGCCAGCCCTAGAGACACAGGACGCCTCCTCCCCGCTTCCTGCTGACATGCTCTGCTTCTCCCATGTCTGGTCTATCTCCTACAAACTCCCAGAGGGAAGGTGTTTGCAGGTGAAGGAGGTCTGGGCTCTCCTCTGGTTAAGGGGGTGACCTGCAAGGGGGACATGCAGTGGGGCTGCAGGAAGCAGAGCTGGGCTGATTTGGCTTCACTGTCCTGGGCTGTGTGGCCTGAGTCCCCTCACTCACCTGGAGAAGGGACGTCATACTCAGCAAACGTGCCAGGATGGCTCTGATGATGAAATCGAACCATCTGTGGGGAAGTGTATAGGTAGAGCCAGTGGTGAAGAACCCGCCTGCCAATGCAGGTAGATGCAAGAGACATAGGTTCGACACTGGGTTCAATACCTCCCTGCCCCTGGAGGAGGGCATGGCATCCCACTCCAGTATTCCTGCCTGGAAAACTCCAAGGACAGAGGAGCCTGGCGGGCTACAGTCCACAGGGTTGCAAAGAGTCGGACATGACTGAAGCAACTTAGCATGCACGCACATACTTTACCCAGGGCTTCCCTGGGGATTCAGATGGAATCTGCCTGCAATGCAGGAGATCTGGGTTCGATCCCTGAGTCGGGAAGATCTCCTGGAGAAGGAAATGGCTACTCGCTCCAGTATTCTTGCCTGGAGAACTCCATATATACGGTGAAAACAGTGTCACACACATGCCTACATTGTGGGCATTATTCTGAAGAAACATGAGTGAGAGAGCTTTGGAAGACCAACCTGGCAGAAGGAAATTTAAGAGGATATACGGATCAAAACAGAGAAAGTCTGGGCTACAGGGAAAGACTGAACACAGGAAGAGGGAGAGATGGAGGGAGGGGCTCAGGGAGAGAAGAAACCCAGAGCTTGGCTGTGCCGGACTTCGCTTGCACCTTCCCCTTTCGTCTCCACACTCTGGTGTCTCTGCACCCACTGAACAGAGCGGCACCGGTGCGCTGGGGGCATGCCCAGCCCAGCCCCAGCTCTGCGCACCTCGCCCTCGGCCAGCCCGGCCACTCCTCACTAGGCTCCAGGAGGCAGGGCTCCGTGTCACGTGCCCTGTTCTGCTCCTCCTTCCGAGGACTGGAGGCAGCGACTGGGCCTTCCAATCTCAGAGGGCCCCCACTCCCCAAGATCCCCTTGCGGCAGGCTTGTGCCCTGGCCCCAGCCACCCACGGGTCGCCACTCGGCCCCGCCCCACCCTCGCCGTCTCTGCGCCTGCTCGGGTCCACAGCGGACAGCACCGGGCCATATCCGGCTCGCCACTGCAGGCGTGGCCCCGAGGAGCTGCCCTTTCTCAGTGGGCTTCTGGGGCAAAGCAGTCCCTCAGCCAATTGCATGTAAGTTCTGAAATCAGTGCTTTTCACTTAGTCCATCAAAGGCAGTTGATACATGAGTGATGCATGTACGAAATAGTTAATGTAAATGTTTACTGATGGAATGGCTTGGTGTGAGACATTGGACAGAGGTCAGTGAATAAGGAATAAAACCTCCTTCCAGGGCTGACCCGTGAGTGGCTACAAGATAAACGGGACAGGGGAAGGACAGAGAGTGACAGAGGCCGAGGGTCCCAGAGCTGCGGCTCGTGAAGGGACCCAGGGCAGGCGGGGGCAGCAAGAATGGGGGGCCTGCTGGAGATGGAGGGGGAGGCAGGAGGGCTGGGGACACAGGCGGCGACCGGCTCGGAGCGCTGGGATTCAGGCAGAGATGACGCCACCAGAGGCTTTAAGAAAAGTCACGATCCTTCTCCTGCTGTGATGAGTGTGGCCCTAGCCGTGGGGTGGACAGGAGTCCAGTGGGGAGGGGTGGGGCAGATGCAGGGACCAGCGAGGAGGCCCTGGCAACGGGAGTCATCCCTGGGACTCAGGAGAGCCTGGATCAGAGCACTGGGGGGAAGGGGCAGGGCTGCATTTGGATCAGGACTCACAGACAAGTGGGATGCAAAGTGTCCGTGGGAGAGGGCCCTGCGGATCTGAGCCCTTGTCCCCTTCATCCTGCCTCACCTGACGCACAAGGCAAATTGAGGGACCACTCGTCTCTGCTGAGCCCCTCCCCATCCCATTCACCTCGGCTTCTCCTTTGCAGCCCAGCACTGCAGGAAGCTCATCCGCCAAGCCCTGCACGTGTGAGGTACTGCTGACATGCCAGCTATAGTCAAAGGTCTTTAATTATTAGGAAAAATAACTTCTAAAATGTCACCAAACATCATCGACTTTTCCAGAAACAAATGAACCACTGCCATGAGCTGTGTGATAGGAAACGGAGGGGACTTCACAGGAGGAGGCCTGAAGGGTGACAAGCAATGACTTCAAGGTAAGCATCACTTGGGCCTCAGCATCTTCTGGATGCTCATTCCAGTAGACAAAAACCATCAGTCCCAACAGGAAAGGAGGGGGGGCCTGGGACCTCTGGCTGTGTGGCCTGACCCCCCACGGCCGTGCCCCTGCTCCCCGTAGATTCCCTGGAACCAGGGCCGCCAGGGCTGCCGCACGGCCTTCCCTCTGCTCTGGCCTGGGAAGTAGAGCGAGTCAGGACCATGCCCGCCAGAGCAGAGCCACTGCCGTGGAAATACACCTCGACTGCAGCCAGGCGGATACCCCAGTTCTTGATGAAATGTGTCTTTGGGAGTCTAGGCAGCAGAATTTTATGACTTCTTATAACATTCTAATTACCTAACTCTCATAATGATCCAGAAAATGTAGCTATTTCCATTAAATTCCCAACATTTGCAAATATCCTATTTTTTTTTTTTTTTTACAGAAACTACTGTGTTCTTCAGTGTACATTAGACTGAGATATTACAGTAATGAATATCAATTCATGTTTCCAAGTGCAGCGTCGTGCGCAAGGCAGCTGCTCAAAAATGTTTATTGAATACACAGGCACACATTTCATAGACAGCTCCATCTTGGATTATACTAATAACCCATCACAACACAAGTCTCCCTCATCTCTCAGCTTAGTAGTTAACATCACAAGTTATTTTCATCTCAAGGCAATAAACTGGAGATAATGTACAAATGCACTGTCATGTTGGAATTATATGGAGCTGAGCGTAATGAATGCCATAATTCAAATAATATAGGAAGCAAGAAAGCTTGAAAAACCAAAATATTTTTTGAATTACTTCCACGTACAAAAAAAGATTCACAGTTGTAATTATCATAAAAGCAGGTGTATAATAACTGGATATTGACTGCATAAATTAATGGCTAGCTGTTTATTCCACGTTTGTAGATGATGACAGCTAAAATTAGACACAGCGCTGTTTAGCAGACTTCTACAAGTTACTACTTTTAATCAATGGACAGAGCTTAAAAAGTGAAATAAAGCTCTCATTAAACTGCCAGAGGTCACACAAATGAGATGTGGACCACTGTGGTTCATGGGGTTGTTTCACCTGAGTAAGGACCACAACTCTGTTCTAGTCTCTCCTTCTCAAGCAGGGGCTCCCAGGCGATGACAAGTGTTCCCTCCACAACCCCTGACGGTGTGAACTAATAAATGGGGTATTTCGGGTTTGTGCCCAGAGAGGAAAATGCCACCAAGATAAGGAGGCATCCTTACACAGAATAAGCCTGCCTCAGGGGCTTGGCCCCTTTTCACAATTGATGTCTTTAGCAATAAAGTTTGATTTTTAAATACAATCTGCACGTGGTTAATGCAAGACTTTTGGGTGTGGGGGGGTGTCCAGCCCCTCCAGCTTCTCCATTCCCCAGGGTACTGGGGCCAGCTCTCACCTCCATTCTGCAGAGCAGTCTGCACACCTAAAGAAACGAGGCTCAGAAGTGGAGTAACCTGCCAAGGTTATGTTCCCAGCAATGACAGAGATGCTGGTATCTGAATCCAGGAAGCAGTTCCAGGGTCCTTGCTCTGACGTCTACTCTGCGTGCCTGGGGCGGCTGTTTGGATCATTCCCATTTTGCAGAGGACGAAACCAAGGACCAGCGAGTGAGCAGAAGGATATCCACCCAGGCACCCGTGTCCACAGCCCCCAACCACGATCTGAACCCCTGTGATCCCAGAGCAGCCTCAGGGTAGAAATGTCTGCAAACAATAGGAAGGCAAATCTCCTTGGTCAGCCTCTAAGACTTGCTCTGTCTCAAACACAGACTAGCAGGCAGGAATGCCGGCCCCTGGAAAAGGGCTGAGGACAGGGCAAGGGGTCACACCAGCCTGCATCGAGGTGCAGGGAGGATAGTTTAGACTATCAAAGATGAAAGAGGGAGAAAGATCCCATCCGGAACAACTTGTTCTTCTGTTGTTTTACTTGAACCTTCCCGGATCCCAGTGAGAAGTGGGACCTACTCATTTCTCTTCACACCGGCTTGGCCAAAAAGTTCATTCAGACTTTCCTGCAAGATGTTATGGAAACACCTGAACAAACTTTTTGCCCATTCCAATAAATAACTTTAGGCCTCAGCTAATGGTGCAGGATGATAGTAATTTTTCAGTGGAAGACTCTCTCCAGATCTGTTAAAAATACTTAATATTGAGTAGAAACACTACTCTTACATCTGATTAGTCCAAATTCTGGGCACACAGATGGGTAAGGTAGAGGTCTATGGGGTGTTGGTTCTCAAAGTGGGGTTCACCTGGGAACTTGAAGAACCTTGAATTCTCAGCCCCACCCCCCCGCCCAGAACTACTGAATCAGAAACCCTCAAGGTGGAGCCAAGGTAAACACGTTTTCACAAGCCCTTTTGGGGTGATTCTGAGGCTCAGTCAAACTTGAAAAATACTGACTTGGCATGGGGTGCCCTAAGGCATGCATCATTCCTGGCTGAACATCCCGCATAACGAAAACTTCACTCAAGGCACTGAGGCGAGAGGTGAAGGGCTGAGGCAGTGAGCAGTTCCACTTCCATCTGCAAAAGACACACGCTTCACCCGTCTCCCTGATCTTTCTGCTGACTGACTTGGACAAGGACACCACGCATTTCTCTCACTGGCTCAAACACCTCTGGGAAAACATTCTTGAAAAGTACTTTCACCACTGAAATGTTGTGAAGTAATTAGCCTCCAACTAATTAAAAAAAAAAAAAGAAAAGTACTTTCAGAAATAGACTCAAATCATGAATGTATAATGGGATAACAAATTCTATGACAAAGATTACATTTTTTAAAGTTTCAGATGACCTGGAAGATGGCTAAAAGTACTTTGTCTTTAAGATTCAAATAAGTAAATACAGTTGCTCCCCAGTTTCCATGGAGGATGGACTCCAGGACCCCCTCAGACACCGAAACACTCAGGGGCTGAAGTCTGAAGTATATGCATATAACTTGTGCACATTCCTCTGTGTACCTTAGATCATCTCTAGATGACATGTTAGTCACTCACTCATGTCTGACTCTTTGCAACCCGTGGACTGTAGCCCGCCAGGCTTCGCTATCCTTGGGATTTCCCAGGCAAGAACACGAGTGGGTTGTCATGCCCTTCTTCAGGGGATCTTTAGATGACATAATAATACAATGTAAATGCTATGCAAACAGTTGCCAGCAAACAGCAACTTTGTTTTGTGAAAGTTTCTGGATTTTTTTTTTCTATTTTTGATCCACGATTGGTTGAATCTGAGGATGGGGAACCCACAGACAGGAAGGGGTGACTGTACTGAATTTTTAATAGTACTTGATAAGAAAAAAGTGTTTAAAACTATGAAAACCTAAGGATTCCCATTTTCCTATAAACTAGTCATGTCCTTGAAAATAATCCTTTCCTCCTGATTCAGGATATTCATGTTAGTAGCAGTTGCACATAAATAAGGCTTTCCAAATAAACATCTTATCTTTATATGGAAGGAAGTTCAGGAAGAAGGAATTGACGTTCTTCCCCAAAGATGACAATACATTTTTGGGTTCCTTTCCCAGAAATTAGTAAATAACAAAATACCTTTCATTTAAAAAGAAAAAAAAAAGCGTGTTCATAGCAAATGCTTAAATCAAATCCATATGCCATTCACAAGCTTAAAAAAGGAGACAGCTGCTGTGAGCCAATTTCTCCACTCATTCTAGGCCAAATAAAACAGATTTCAGTTAAAAAAGCTTTTATTGCCTCAGAGGGAGCTCTATTCGTCCTGCAGGGTATACAGTACTATTTATTTTTCATTCAGAATTCCCGATTCTCTACTTCATACACATTTTCCCACTCAGGTCGACTTTATCCACTCTGTACAAGCACATTAAAATCTGAAAAACATAACACCTTCTCTGGATGGAACACATTTTTAAAATGTTGAGGCTGCATAGCTAAGGAAACCATAAACAAAATGAAAACGCAATCTATGGACTGGGAGAAAATATTTGCAAATGATGCAACCAACAAGGGGTTAATTTCCAAAATACACAAACATCTCCTACATGAATCGTAACAAAAAGACAAATAAACCAATTGAAAAGTGGACAGAAGACCTAAATAGACATCTCTCCAAAGATGAGATGTACATGGAAAGATGCTCAATATCACTAATTAGTAGAGAAATACAAATCCAAACTACAATGAGGTATCACCTCACACCAGTCAGAAGAGCCACCATTAAAAAGTCTACAAACAATAAATGCTGGAAAGGGTGTGGAGAAAAGGGAGGCCTCTTACACTGTTGGCAGGAATGTAAGTTGGTGCAGACACTATAGAGAACGGCATGGAGGTTCCTTAAGAAACTAAAAGTAGAGTTTCCATATTATCTAGCAATCCCCATCTGGAGTGCAGATCCAAAGAAAACTATACTAAGAAATACATGCACCCCAAAGTTTACTGGAGCACTGTGTACAATAGCCAAGGCACGGAAACAGCCTGCATGTCCGTAACAGACGGATGGGTAAAGACGATGTGGCGCACACACACCGTGGAAGACTATTAAGCCATAAAAAGAATGAAATAATGCCCTGTGCAGCAACATGGATGGGCCTGGAGACGGTCATACCAAGTGAAGTCAGTCAGACAGAGAAAGACAGACCACAGGATATCACTTTTATGTAGAATCTAAAATACAGCACAAATGAACACAGCTACAAAGCAGAACCGGATTCACAGACATAGAACACAGACGTGTGCTTCCCAAGGCGGAGGGGTTGGGGAAGGGAAGGATTGGGAGTTGGGGTTAGCAAATACAAGCTAGTATATATAGGATAGATAGACAATAAGGTCCTACTGTATGGCACAAGAAACTATATTCAATATAGAAAATGAACTTATGGTTACCGGAGGGAAGGGTCGGGGGAGGGATAGTTAGGAAGTTTGGGATTGACATGTACACATTGCTATATTTAAAATGGATACCCAATAAGGATCGATGGTATAACACAAGGAACTCTGCTCAATATCCTATAACAACCTAATTGCAAAGAGAATTTGAAAAACAATAGATACATGCGCATGTATAACTGAATCACTCCATATACCTGCACCTAATACAACACTGTTAACCAATTGTACTCCAACATAAAATAGGAAGTAAAAAAGTCTACAGTATTCTCAGTAAATTTTGTTAAGTATTAAAAAAACCTGTTATTAAACCATAATGGAAAATAATATGAAAAATTATGTATGTATAACTGAGTCACTCTGCTACACAGCAGAAACACTCAATGAAATTAAAAAATACTGATGCAGTGTAGCATCTACATCAGTGACATTAAGCAAATACAATTCTTATTGAAAAAAGGCCATATTATTCTGATACTGGAACTCATATTTTTCACCACTAAGAAATACCCTTCCCAATCAAAAGCAATAAGACACCCTCCGAGGTAGGTGGTTGAAAAGTGCTAAATGCTTTAAGAACACTCTGTGTGTTATGAAAAAGTTCAGGATCTAACTCCCCACAAAATAAGGGGTGAAACACACAGCAGAGCCCATGGGAAACAGCTCTGCATTCGTGAGTCTGCAGTGTTTAACTGGGCACGTGTACAAAAAAAGAATGTCCTGTTTGGTTTGTGCCTATGTTTATTTTATCAAAAGACAGTTAAAGTATGATGGGTAACACAAAATAAACAGTAGAAAATGTTTAAGAAATATACAAATCAAAATTGTTACTTTTGTTTTTCAGTTGCCCAGTCATGTCCGACTCTTTGCCATCCTGTGGACTGCAGCACACCAGGCTTCCCTGTCCCTCACTACGTCCCAGAGTTTGCCCAAGTTCATTGCATCAGTGATGCCATCCAGCCATCTCATCCTCTAATACCCTCTTTTCCTTCTGCTCTCAATCCCTTCCAGCATGAGGGTCTTTTTTAAAGAGTCAGCTCTTCACATCAGGTGGCCAAAGTACTGGAGTTTCAGCTTCAGCATCAGTCCTTCCAATGAACACCCAGGACTGATCTCCTTTAGGATGGACTGGTTGGATCTCCTTGCAGTCCAAGGGACTCTCAAGAGTCTTCTCCAACACCACAGTTCAAAAGCATCAATTCTTTGGCGCTCAGCTTTTTTTATGGCCCAACTCTCACACCCATACAAGACTACTGGAAAAACCATAGCCTTGACTAGGCAGACCTTTGTCGGCATTGCTGTTTTTTTTTTTTTTTTTCTGGTATTGCTTTCTCTATAATCCAGCAGACTTTTTCAATTTGATCTCTAGCTCTTCTTCCTTTTCTAAACCCAGCTTGGACACCTGGAAATTCCTGGTTCACATAATGCTGAAGCCTAGCATGTGAGATTTTAAGCATGATCTTACTAGCATGGGTGATAAGTGCAATTGTCTGATGGTTAGCCCATTCTTTGGTACTACCCTTCTTGGGTATTGGGATGAGGATTGACCTTTTCTAGTCCTGTGGCTACTGCTGGGTCTTCCAGATTCACTGACATAATGAATGCAAAACCTTGATGGCATCATCCTTTAGGAATCTGAATAGTTCTGCTGGAATTTCATCACATCCACTAGATTTATTAACAACAGTGCGTCTTAAGGCCCACTTAGCACTCCAGAATGTCTGGCTCTGCAGGACTAACTATACTATCATAGTAATCCAGTTCATTAAGATTTTTTTTTATACAGTTCTTCCACGTATTCTTTCCATCTCTTCTTGATCTCTTCAGTATCTACTAGGTCTCTACCATTTTTATCCTTTATTGTGCTCATCTTTGGGCAGAATGCTTTCATGATGTTTCCAATTTTCCTGAAGAGATCTCTGGTCCTTCCCCTTTTGCTGTTTTCTTCTATTATTAAGCATTGCCCATCGAAGAAGGCCTTCTTGTCTCTTCTAGCTATTTTTGTAACTCTGCATTTAACTGGATGTACTTCTCCCTCTCTCCCTTGCTTTTCACTTCTCTTTGTTCTTCTACTATTTGTAAAGCCTCCTCAGATAACCACTTTGACTCTTGCTTTTCTTTTTCTTTGGGATGGTTTTGTTCGCCACCTTCTGTACAATATTACAGACCTTTGTCCATAGTTCTTCAGGCACACTGTTAACTAGATCTAGTCCCTTGAATGTATTCATTACCTCTACTGAGAATTCACATGGGATTTAAGTCACACCTGGCTGGCTTATTGTTTTTCCCAGTTTTCTTTAGTTTAAGCCTGAATTTTGCTATGAGAAACTGATGATCTGTGCCACAGTCAGCTCCGGGTCTTGTTTATGCCGACTGGATACAGCTTTTCCATCCTCAGGTACAAAGAATATAGTCAATTTGATTTTGGTATTGACCATGTGGTGATGTCCATGTGTAAAGTCATCTGTGTTGTTGAAAAAGGGTATTTGCTAAGACTAGTGCATTCTCTTGGCAGAATTCAGTTAACCTTTGCCCTGCTTCATTTTGTTCTCCAAGGCCAAACTTGCCTGTTACTCCAGGTATATCTTGACTTCCTCCTTTTGGATTCCAATCCCTGATGATGAATAGAACATCTGTTAGTTCTAGGTCTTCATAGAACTGATAAACTTCAGCTTCTCCACCATCCAAGGGGCATAGACTTGGATTACTGTGATGTTGAAGGGCTTGCCTTGGAAACGAACCAAGACCATTCTGGCATTTTTGAGGTTGCACCCAAGTACAGTATTTCAGACTCTTTTGCTGATTATAAGGGCTACTCTATTTCTTCTATGGGATTCTTGCCCACAATAGTAGATAAAATGGTCAGCTGAATTAAATTTGCCCATTCCCATTCATTTTAGTTCAGATTCCTAGGATGTCGATGATTATTCTTACTATCTGCTGCTTGACCACATCCAATTTTCCTTAATTCATGGACCTAACATTCCAGGTTCCTAGGCAATACTGTTCGTTGCAGCATCAGATTTTACTTTCATCACCAGACACATCCATAACTGAGCATAGTATCTGCTTTGGCCCAGCCATTCATCCTGGGGCTTCATTCATCCTGGGGCTATTGGTAGTTCTCCTGCAGTCTTCCCCAGTAGCATACTGGACACCTGGGGGACTCATCTTTTGGGCCTTTTATACAACTCATGAAGTTCTCACAGCAAATATACTGGGATGGTTTGCCATTCCCTCCTCCAGTGGATCCCATTTTGATCACAAATCAAAATACTTCATCTAAAATGCACTGCGTTACAGGCTTTTCAGACAAATTTCAAGGGCTGTGGGTGGAAAAGCCAATAGATGGGCAGGGGCGTCTCTGAGATCAGGGATAAAGAACACCCCTGGAGGGACTGAAAGAGGTGACTGATGAGCAGACAGACTGATAGACAGACAGACAGATAACCAGGCCAGGAAGGAAAGGAAGTGAAAAGTCATGACACTGCCACAGAGCCACTTACATGACTGCTAACCATGATACAGGGGTCAAGCTTTCCCTCTGGAAGGTACAGACCTGGTTTCTAATTCATTTTAAGTAAAGTCAGTTTATGAATAAGCCCAAAAGAACCCGGACCTCAAGACGAGCAGGGTGTGATGCCATGGACCATATGAACAGGCATGGGTCAGCCAAGTGACACCACGGAGTAGGAGGAAAGTGTAAAGAAAGTCAGCTCGTGCTGGAGGAGAGCTGGGCTTAAAGGGGCTCCATGTAAATGTCCCCATTCACGGGGTGAAGCCGGGAACCATCTCAGCTCAGTGAAGAGTCACTCATGCTTCTCTTCACACTGCCGATCAGCCTGTATCTCAGAGTCTGTGTGGAGCAGGCCTGCGGCTGCCCAGGGAAGCTCAGCTTCTGGAAGAGCCCAGAGCATGCTGACCATCCTGACCACAGCAGGGTGTCACTCTTCCCAAACCCCATCCAAATAATCTTTTTCCATGTCACACTTTAAGCCAGGAAACCTGTCAAATAATGTCCTGGCCCCTGGAAAGGGAGGGTCTGATATTTCAAATAGTGTTTCAATGCACATCAGGCAGATGAAGGAAGAAGCCCAGAGGGAGATGCCAGCTACAAGGATACAGGCTATGCCAGTCACCACAGGACAGTCACGTGCAAAGTCACTCTGCTCCGAAGGCTCCACAGATACAAGGCCTCCATAAATAGATATTATGTCATGTAGAAACCAACTTCTAATGCAAATACCTTCTCAGCTTTGCTGTGAATGTAGATTATTTGGGCACCTATATTACATTAATATTATGTGTCATCCCTATCTTAAACACACTTCAGATTTCTTACAGTGCTTGCAATTTTCTCATTAAGCAATCATGCTCTAAATTTCAAAGCTAATGATAAATGTTAATCAACAAGTCTAAGCCTTTAAGAACTGAAGGCACAAAAATAGTTTCTGCTCTTCCCTAATTGAAGCAGTGTAGCATCTCACCTAGACTTCTAAATAAAGCTTACATTTTCACCCTGAGCCATCTTGTTGCTAATGCCACAAGCTTGACGGATGACAGTGCACACAGAGACCTTCCAGAGAATTGACAGGTTCATTTAGCTGGTCCACGCGATGCCCTGTCCCTACCTTTTCTGATGTCTTGTCTTGCACAGGTGGCCCTGTGCGGGGCAGTGTTGGAGGAGGGGGTGCCCGGCGCTTCTTCAGGTCCGACTTGACTGACACCCCTGAGATGTTGCCAAGAGAGAGGGATGGACCCAGGATAACAGAACGTGGATTCACACATGGGGAGTTCGGGGTCGTCAAGCAGCCCTATTGGAGGAAGAGACAAACATAAAACCCGCATTACTCCGAGATGCTTCTCGGTGCACAAATGATCAGAGATGAGAACTGAGCACCCAACACCCACCAGAGCTTCTCCATCATCGTTTTCACAGACAAACAATGTTTGAATCATGAGAGCAAAACCCTTCTATTTTCACTGTCCCGGGAAAATGACCACAGACCCCATTACCGGACAGGTTCCTGGTATGAGGTTTATTTTGCTAATCATGAAGGAAACAGCAAGACTGTTTAAACCTGTACGAGGAATTCTTACCAGCTAGAATCATGGGAAATTCCTGACCCACCTACAGTGATGAATTTGCCTTCTTAAATTTGTGACCTGTCATCAGACTGAGTACTTAGATGCTGAAAAGGGGGAAGGAACAGATCAATGGGTAGAAGCAGCACATCTTTGCATCTGGAGCAGCATTTCACCCATTGCCTGGAAGGGGCTTAGGTTTCTCCTAACTTTGAGGAGTTTCAAATAGTTGACAGGGTAGTGTAAACAGCCTGCCGTGGATATTTCACGTGACCATCAAATGCAGTACTTCATGACATATCCCTAATGAACTGAATACAAATTCGACCTAACACCCTAGTTAATTGCTCCCAAGGAGCAATGTCTACATCCAGGGAGCAGACTAAAGGCATACATAGGCATTATTTTCAGTTTTGCCTCCTAGGTTCTATTTAGGGGAATAACGCAAGTGTTAGTGCAGGGAAGAGTATTTAGATAACTAGCAGTCTAATTCCAAATTAAAACTGAAATGGATGCCCATCCCTTACTCTGCTACGCCCTCTGTCCTGCCCTGGCCCTCCCCAGAACCAGCGTCTCCACTCCACGTGGTCCACACTGAGGGCCAACGCAGTGGAGTGGTCAGTCCACAGATGGGGGGACGCACTACCTGGACTCGTGACTTTGCCACTGATAAGCTGTGTGGCCTTGGAGAGGTTTCTTAACTTCTCTCTGCCTCAGTTTATCTCCTGCAAAATTGAGGTCAACAATAGTACCTACATCCCAGAGAAATGGTGAGAACTAAATGGGTTACAATAGGTGAAAGAGGCTTAGAGTGTTCACCGCACAAAGTGAGCATCCAGCATGTGCTATTACGGTTATTATGCATTTGTACAGGTTTTTTTCTCCCCCGTAAGCCCCGTGAGGACAGCGATTGTTCCCTATTCGCACTCACAGCCGAGTCCCAGGCTCCCAGCAGCTCCAAGGGCCCAGTTACCCTGTGTGCCCTTGAGTCCACACAGGCAGGAAATCAGTGGGTGGGCAAATCTGCCCTTACATTTCACATCAGGAACTTGTGGGTGAGCTATCAGCTCACCACATTTGAAATAAATATAGAAAGAAAACTCACCACTTTCAATAGCAGCCCTGTATGACCTGCCCTCAGCCTATTCTGTTCTGCCAATTACACCATTATTCAGTTTCCTGAGATTTTTGAGACTCAGATTTTCTTGTACTTAAGTATTAACATCAAAGGAAAACTGAATCCCTGCTTCTTATGCCTATTCATGCTTTCTTGTGAGACGCTATCAAATGTACTGCTCATCAAAAGCAGGGTCCCCATAGCAGGTCAGGGACCCCCAGGAAAGAGTCTTACATCCAGAAAACTAAACCCAGGCTCCCAGAGAAAATTGTAAAGAAAAATGGTCAGAGTTTCTCCCAGTCCTCTGGTTCTGCAGACATCAGACGTATACTAAGCGGTCACCAAGTCATGTCCAACTTTTTAGTGACCCCATGGACTGTAGTCCTCCAGGTTCCTCCATGGGATTTCCCAGGCAAGAATACTGGAGTGGGTTGCCATTTCCTTCTCCAGGGGATCTTCCTGACCCAGGGATTGAACCCACATCTTCCGCATTGCAAGCAGATTCCTTACTGCTGAGCCACTGCAGAAATCTCCTACTAAGCAAGTAAGCCAATGCAAAATGAAGTCTTAAATACTTCCAGCTACCTTACACGTACCTCCATTGCAACTGTGAACACAGAAAAAGACAAAAGAACTTAAGTGCACTCAACAATGCCGGGTCTGGGTGGTAAATGAAGCAAGCCAGAGCAAGGGCTAGGCTGACCCAAGTCTGGAGCTGGGCTGGCCTGCTCGCATGCCCCCACCCCATTCGAGGGATACAGACTCACGCTGCGGAGGTTTGTTCAGGCCTGTGAAGCACAGCAGAGAACTCTACCCACTGCCTGCATCTCTGGAGCGTGCCCAGACACACTGGCATCCCTGAACATGGATGTTGTGGCAGGCGCCTCGCATTCCCGACCCTAATTGCTTTTCTCCCCTCTTCCCTGTCTACGCTGGGAACTCCCAGTCCTTCTTGCCTCAGTCCCCTCCACAACGACGCCTGCCCTGCCTGGCAGAAGCCTCAGCACCTCTTTGAACTCCCTTCGGCCCCTTCAGTGCCCCGAGTATGTTCCCAGCTCTGTGCAGACAGTCTGTTAAAAGCACTTCACAGTGCATCTAGTTTATATCTATTTCAGGCTCTTCCTCTATAATCCTGCTGGCCTTAGAGCACTGGGACTTCTGAGTTTGTCAACTCTTTCCTGAAGTGGGGGGGGGGGCTGACTCAATGCCCACCTTGCACACACAGGCAGGAACGGCTCCACCTGTAAGAACGAGGGACCTTCCACTTACTTCAAAGTTGCTGTCAGCACCCAGCGTGTTTCTGTCACATCAGACGTGTCCCACATATGTGGTTTCCCTCTCCTTCGGTAAGTATTTTTTGGTAAGAATGATCTCATCAGGGCCACAGAGAGATGGCCTTGACAGCAGAAAGTTGGAGCCCAGGGCCACCTATCCTGGCTTTCTCCAATCCTGACACCTGTTATTGACGGGCTTCACAGTATTTGTGTCTCTGGAACAGAACTGAATTCTGACATAACAGGTTTTTAGCCAAGTCTGCTCTGTAGAGCACACACACCTCTCTCCCTAACCCACCCCCACCCTTCACACCCCCAATGTCAGTGTCCCCTAGTTCTCGGACCACCAACCCCTCTCAACACTGAAGCATAATAATGCTTCTCAACGTTCAATCCAGGGGCAGCCAAAACATCTTGGCTGCCCAGAGGATATTTGTGGTTTAACTCATTTCCTTCTTTCCCCACTCCTGGAAATTGCGCACACAATAAAGAAAAAAAATCCACAGAATAATTTGGATAGAGACATTGTTTTTTAAGTATGGATGTCGTTTAAGAGGCTAATTCATATCAGTGTAAAATAAAATGGTAAACCACGCTGTGGTCCATGTAGGCTGGGGTCTAGACAGCCCGGTCCACACCCTCCTATTCCAGTGTGGGGTTTTCTCCTGCTGCACAGTGGCCAAGTTTCACGGGAAACAGACCACGGCTTGCCTGCAGGAGGGATCTCATTTCCTGCTCTTGTCCAAACTGTTCAAAAGCATTAAAAAAAAAAAAAAATCAAATCCTTTTCTAGTAGGGGAGTGAGTCATACCTTCCTACAAAGGTTGGCAGAAAAATTCACAGGTTCTGGCTTTCATAGTCACATCAGATTTTCTTAGATTTTTTCTCCTGTGATGGAAGCCCAATAAACCATTAAGAAAGAGCAATGGATAATGAAAACAGGAATAAAGCAAACCCAACTGACAGGGCCCACAAGGGGTCTCATTGTTAAGATGGCTCATTATGTTGATCTCACAAACAGAGAATAAAATCAGTGATCCTTAAGATGGACCGAATTGCCCAAACGACATTCTGTTTTCTCACTGGCGCCTACCTTCTCAAAGCTACGAGACCACCAGCTACAACCTCCAGCAGGAGGTCCAGACCTCCGGCTCCGTGACGACCACAGGACTCAACTGTAGGCTAAAACTTAACCATCCCTTCAGAGAATTTTTCATTGGCGGGGTATAAGAAAGACCCTGTCAGAAAGGGAGGACGTGGTTCTCCTTAAGGGCCAGTCACCCTCTCGTTTCCCTCTAATAAATTCCCCTTTTCTTGCCTGAGTGTCTGACTCGCTCTCTTTTTCTCTGCATTTGCCTTACACCAACCTTTAGGACGCAGAACTTGTGGGACTTCAGACTGTGGGGTGTACACCTCCTTTGCTATCACTGGAGGGCTAATCAGATGGGAAACAGTACTAATGCCATGAGTTCACACCACCACTGACAGCCTATGAATTTATTACCTTCAGTATAAAATGATAAGATGGGACTTCACTGGTGGTCCAGCGGCTCAGATTCCAAGCTTCCAGTTCAGGGGGCCTTAGCCAGGGAACTAGATCCTGCATGCTGAAACTAAGAGTCTGCATGCCACAACTAAAGTTACACAAGCTGCAACGGAAGATCCCACATGCCTCAACTAAGACTCGGCGGAGCCAAACACATAAATAAATACTAAAAAAAATTAAGATGACATTTTGACCCCATCTCACACACACAGCTGGATGTGGAGGACTGGGAAACATCTTTGGGATCTGTTGATTTTGTCACAGATATCTAATTTTGAATTAAATACATGTATTTGTTTTTGTTTGAAATGTACTCCGTATTCTAGTGAATCCTGATTTCCTTCTGTTTGTCAATGCAGCCAGAACAACATTCTGCACTCGTTCCAAATGTTGACTGAAAAATAATGCATAGCCGAAAAGTTCAGAGTTATGTTTTATTCAGTGGACAACACTGAGGACTTAAGCCTAGGACACAGCCCTTCTGAGAGCTCTGAGGGACTGCTCAGAAGAGCTAAGGTGGGAGGAGCCAGAATATATAGGGATTTTTGCAACTCAGAACATCAAAAGATTGCCATTAATTAAGGAAAACCAGACATCACGCTTTTCTATGTATGGGAAGATGCAAGAGTCTGGCTCACTCCTCAGAAATCATTCCTTTGAGATCTACCTCAGCTGCCTGGAGCCAGCTTCCTGTGGAGTTTTCTCATCCTGAGTCTTCTCAGCGTCCACCTTTGGGGTGGCTGCAGGGTCTGCTGGTTTAATGCTGGGGATCCTGTTTCCATGCCGAGTTCCCGCACCTCTGGGTGTCTGTAATGTGACCACTTGATGACTGCAACACCCTTTGTTTTACTGACACACCAGCAACATTTGTTTCTTTGACACAAACTCCCTTGGCTTCTCTCTGGGGAGATGCAGAAACCCTGGGGGCTTTCCCAGGAGCCGTCCCGAGATGCCGTGAGCTCCCGGGGTGGGTGGGTGATTGTAGGTTTGGCCTTAAGAACTAGCTCTGCTCCTAACCTATTGGGACCATCACTGCAGGCACAGTGGTCTCCGCGGGGCCAGCACTGCCATGACAGCTCCCTATAACCCTGGGGAAGGCTCTGGGAGTGCTGGGGCTCCCTAGAATGATTCTTGGGTTCACAGGGACTGCAAAGAGCAGGTTCTCTCCTATACTCATAATCCATCAGAGATCAGTACTGGGCAGGACACTGCGTGTGCCCAAGGTGAGCATCACCCTGTCCATGTGGGCCCCACTGTATCCTCTGCGGAGCTGCTGACGTCACCTGCCTCAGGCAGCTCTACAGCATCCATGTCACAGCTGAAGGGGGGCATCTGTCCCCAGAAACAGGAAGGGAGCCGTGACCTCTGACCAGAATATGCTTCTGAGACAAAAGGGGCAATGCTGTACTTGAAACGTTTCTGTCTACATTGTTTCAGTGATTTCCCTGGTGGTCCAGTTAAGACTTCCTGTTCCAATTCTGAGGGTGTGGGTTCCATCCCTGGCTGGGGAGCTTAGATCTCACATGCCTTGCAGCCAAAAAAATCAAAACATAAAACAGAAGCAATATTGCCACAAATTCAATAAAAACTTAAAAAAATTGTTTCATAAAGAAGTAAGGATGAAGAGCTATTTGTTCTCATTTCTCAAAACTGTTCATTCTGGCAAAAAAAGACTAGCTTGTGAGCATCAAGCACATGATAAAGTAGACCTTTTGACATGGTTGGTGAGGAATTGAGATAGAGGTTTTGGCCTAAATATTGAGGAAAATATTTTGGTTATAGTAAGTACAATCTGAAATAGTCATTGACGATCTTATCAGCATCACATGCTTCTAAATTAGACCATATATTCTTAGGATGGCATGATTTTAGAGTTTTAATGGGGAGAAAAGCTGAGGTCCAAGGAACAAGGAAATGAATTGAACTCCTCAGGATGCCTGAGTTCCTGGGGAATGGGATTCAACTGGTCAGTTCCGAGCATCCTGCATCCCTCTTCTCCTTTCATTATGCTGCCCCCTTTTGAAAGGATTTCAACAGCTTTGCTTTTCTCTCTCCTTTTCCTTTCTCTCTTCCTTCCCTCCTTCCTTCCTTGTTCCGTTCTTTGTCAAAACATTCAGTGGGAGAGAAGTTAGTTAGAGCTGTTACCACATCATCTTTTCTTCGGATACAGGTTTTGGCAGGAATATAAGGCAGGGCCGCATGACAGAGCCTGATGGGTGACGGACCTCGCTCTCCTGCCCACTCAGAGCGCAGCCCAGGTCTATCAGAGCTCCTCTGATGTGAAAGCAGAGCACTGCTTCCCATCCACAGCTGCCAGCCCTGCCCTGGATGCTCTGCTTGCGTTTCCTTATCCTCAGAGCACAGCCTTCCTGAAGGACACACCCTTGGCTGAATCCCTCAGCCAGGGGGTACCCTGTCTTCCTGTGCCCTGGAAATCTGGCATCAGTCCAGAGCAAAGGGCAAAGAGGCGGAAACCCATCAGCTTTGTGAGACTGAATCCTCGTGATGGGCAGAAACACAGAACTTAGGAATCTAGTTTCTACCATGTGATGTGAGTGGGAAACAGCCATTCTCTGGGGCCACATTCCTCCTGGGAATGCCTGAAGAATGGCATTGCTTTAGAAGATAAGTTGTAGGAGCTATTTGGCCAACAAAATACTCTGTCATGGAAGTTCTCTGACAGTTTCAAGCTTCAGAACAATTTCAGAGATCTTTCCTCTGTTGGTTGGATTTTTCCTTACAACATGCCAAAAACATCCTGCATTCCAACAAAACTCTGGGAAGACCCTGAATACTCTGGAATACTCTGAGCCTTCTGCTGCTTTCAGGACCTCCTGGAAACTTGTGAGCAAACACTTGGTTGCTTGGAATATGCTGACTACTCATAATTGACCACTTTCACCAAGACCATTTTAGAGAGCCAGAAAGTTGTGAAAAGTTTGTGAATGAAAAGGAAACCAGCCTCGCTATAAGTCAGAGGAGCCTGGCTGCAGGAAGGTGGTGGGCGCGCTGGGACCCCAGGTCAGTATGGAGGCTCCACAGCGGGAGTGGAGGAGGGGAGGGGAGCACGAACACTGGGTGAGGAGGTGTGATGGTGAGTGGAGAGAGGTGAGCATAACACAGTGCTAGGCTCATGGGGACAAGGCAGGCAGAGACCTGAGGGAAACACCCAGACCCGCACAACAGGGGTGTGTGTGTGTGTGTGTGTGTGTGTGTGTGTGTGTGTGTGTGTGTGATGGCTTGCTGTGGTTCCATGTGAGATTTCGATGGATGCAAACTCAAGCACAATTTTGGCAGGTGGGAGTGATGATTCTAATTCATATGAACAATAAAACCTTAATAATAAAGGTTTCCCTTTCAAATGTGTGAAGTCTCCTACAATTTACAAGATAGCAGACTGTGAATGCTGACCTGTGAGTTCTGTTTACTAAAACTCACCAGAAGTAAGATTTCCTACATGGTCACAGTGGAGATAAATGAATAAAGGTATTGAGATGAATGGATTTCTCCAAAGGACATCAAGCCTCGCATGTCAAGTGGCTCATGTGTGTTTCTTGAATGCCGCAGGTTGGATGAGGAGAGGACGTGAGGATCTGACAGCTGGTTGGTATTGGCTGGGTCTCAGGGCTGACGGAAAAAGACGCCTCTTCCCCATATAGAAACAAAACTGTTCAATACAATGAAAAAGACTCCCCCTGTAAGCAACCAGATGATTTCTAACACTCCTATCAAATCAGGAAGGCTGCTCTGTAACTCCAAATAACTGAGTCATTAGATGGAGGAAGTCAAGCTGATAAAATGTCTTTTCCAGCAAATTCATCTTCAAGTAAAGTAGTAGGGTTTTTGTTTTTTAAAGAAGCTGGAAGTGTGGGTATGATTCAGTCATCTGTTGGTTGAGGAGACCAGTTCTTCACAACCCCCTCTCACCTGCAAAGACATCCCTCATCCTTTGCTAACTACAGGCTTCACTCTGTAGAAGACTGACCCCAAAATTCACCACTGAAGATGGAACCCTTATGCAAGGGTCCAAGGAAAAAGTCCATTTAGAATGAACACAGGGCAACAGCATTTTGCAGACTTTCCTGGACAAACGGAGAAGGGTGGTCTCCCTTCCAGAAGGGAGTCTGAGCAGACGCTGGCCGCGAGCGGGGAGAATTGGGGCTGCAGGGGAAGGAAGGGATCCGACTCCAGACTGGAGCAGAAACAGCAGGGATGAGTGGGGTCATTCAGCTCCCACACACCAACCCATGTGATCACGGGACCGTTCAACCAGGCTGGTAATCGCATGACATCCTTTCACAAGGAAGGAAACCGAAGCAGAGAGCGCGGCTCCTCCAGAATCACAACCAGACAGGCTGGCGGGAAACAGAAGTTCTGAAACACGGCTGCACACTGTGACCCCAACCCCTGGAGCTTTTGAAGATGGGAGACGCCAGCCACACCCCAGATCAACTTCAGCAGACACTCTGGGATGGGAGTAGGTATTTGACTTTTTTTTTAAGTGTCAAAATATGTATAACATAAGATTCATCATTTTAACCACTTTAAAATGTGCAGTTCACAAGCATGAAGTACATTCCAGACGCTGCCCAGACACCACCATCCAATTCCAGCACTGCTCATCCCTCTAAAAGGACACCCTGGTCCATTCAGTAGCCACGGCCCATCCATCTCCACAGCCCCTGGCGACCACCTGGCTGCTTCCTGACTCTCAGTGGGCTTCCCTGGCTGCTTCACAGGAATGGAGTCAAACAACACGTGGTTTCCAGGTCTGACTTCTTTCACTCGGCATGAAGATTTCAAGCTTCCCTTGGTCTCAGCCTGGGTCAGAGCATCCTTTCTCATCATGGTTGGATAATCCTCCTTCTCACAGACAGTGCATATTCTGCTCAACCCATTCATCTGGGGACGGACACGAGGCTTGTTTTTGTCTTTTGACTTTTGGGACTAGAGCCACTGTGAACAACTGTGTCCCAGCGTTGGCTTGAAGCTCTTTCCTCGACTCTAGTGGGTCCCTGGGAGCAGACTTGCTATGTCTATGCTCCATGCTCCCCAGCAGCTGCACCATTTTATATTCTTTCCCACTATCAGTAAAAGGGGGTTCCGATTTCTCCACATCCTTGCCAACACTTGCTATCTGTCATTTTCCTTTTATAAAAAATTATAGCCATCTTCTTGACGTGAAGTGGTACCTCACTTGAGTTTGGGTTTGCATTTTTGTAGCTCATCATGACCCCGGGCATCCTTTCATGGGCTTGCTGGCCCTCAGGCGTCTGCTTTGGAAGGCAAGATTAGGAGCCACTGCTGGAGAGTCCTTCCCAGAACCATCACAGCATGCTGCCCAGGGCAGAGGTGGTTCGTTTTTCCTTCTTTCTCAGGGCAGAGAGAGCCCGGGACATTTTTCCTGGTCTCCAGCCCAAGAATGGCGGGGGTTCCCATGCATGACAAACCTCCACTGGGAACAACTATACAAGATTTCTGTCCCTCAGACAAGCATATCAGGAAGTGAGTGTCATGTTTCTAGGGGAGCCTTGAATAGCTTCTATCTGATTTAAGGAGATTAATCATACATTCTGGAACTTTACTATTAATTAACAAGGAATGAGTGACCCACTCCTGATCCCCCTCTGGGGCTCCACTGCATGCACAAGACACAGCTGATCCAGTGGGTGCCAGCCCAGCCGTGGAGATGGGGCCTCAGGCCACACACAGTACAGAGCCACCTGTGATGTCCACCTGTAAAGCTCTGCAGGTTCTGTCAGGCCGCCTGTGATGTCCAACTGTGAAGCTCCGCAGGTTCCGTCAGGCCGCCTGTGATGCCCACCTGTGAAGCTCCGCAGGTTCCGTCAGGCCGCCTGTGATGCCCACCTGTGAAGCTCCGCAGGTTCCGTCAGGCCGCCTGTGATGCCCACCTGTGAAGCTCCGCAGGTTCCGTCAGGCCGCCTGTGATGCCCACCTGTGAAGCTCCGCAGGTTCCGTCAGGCCGCCTGTGATGCCCACCTGTGAAGCTCCGCAGGTTCCGTCAGGCCGCCTGTGATGCCCACCTGTGAAGCTCCGCAGGTTCCGTCAGGCCGCCTGTGATGCCCACCTGTGAAGCTCCGCAGGTTCCGTCAGGCCGCCTGTGATGCCCACCTGTGAAGCTCCGCAGGTTCTGTCAGGCCCCCTGTGACCCTTTCTTGCAGCCTGGGCCCCCTGCCCTTGTCTGCGCACCTGACCTTTAGGGACAAGATTCTGCATTTCTCCTGACCCATGCCCCCTCTGCACTCTCCCTTGAAGACATGAACTCCTGCTGGAAATAAAAAGAGAAGGAAAAAGGTGACTGCAGAGGAGCTGTGGGAGGTGGCAAGAGACCAGAGGCCCAGGAGAGAGGAGGGTTAGAAGAGCGGACTTCGGATCAGATACAGGTTTTCTCATCCCAAGGCAGGTAACAGAGAGGGAACGTCAAAGGAGATTTGAGGGCTTCTGTCCAATCTTTTCACTGCAAGGTGAGCAAGCCAGGAGGAAAACCAGATACGGAACACGGTTGCTACAACCCATCAGGAAACTGGAAAGCAGAACTACTGCTGCTGTTTGTCATTCTAGGATTCACGCAGGGCACTTCCCTTTGTGGGTGGCACGTGGGGAGCTAGCGGGGCTGTCTGTTCAGTAAGGCAGCAGCGCAGGCCGTTGTCCAGGCCAGGGATGTCCGTGCAGGCCTGACAGCAGGAGGTACTCAGGAGGGGAGGGAAGTCCATCCCTGAGAGCAGCGCCTGGGAAGCAGCCCAGGGCAGTCCCTGGGACCATCCTACCTCGGGGTTTACAGGCGCGCAGGCTCGGCCCCCTCTCTCTACCCGGGTCATGTGGGGCAGGGGGACAGGGTGCAGCTGGAGCGACGGGGGCCCCGGAAGGAAAGGGAGAGAGTCGCTACTTTCTCTTTTCTTCTCTCAGAACTCAGGCCCCCAGTGGGCACCTGTCAGCATCTGTTTCACCAACCGGACTCGAAGGGGTTATTCCACCAGCCTGAAGCAAAAGTGTGGGTGCTCTTCCCAAGCTGAGGCACTGTCTGCCCTGCCCACGGGAACCCCATTGACCCCGTCTTCTCTCCCAGACACAGTGGCTTCTGAGACAGAGACTGTGCTGATACTGGGAGGCTTGGTTCAGCCTCTCCTCTTGGGCCCCCCAGGGCCCCTGCTCTCCACAGCATCCTCCCCAGAGCTGCCTGGGCTCTGCTCCCCAAGTGAGCCCCCAGGAACAGCCTGCAGAGGCCAATGGCTGAGTGTGAGAGCCAGCAGAGGCGGCTCCGGGAAGACTGCCCACAGCGCCCCGTCCTTCAGGGACCCCTCACTGCAGTGGCCTCTGCCCGCTTTTCAGGGCGTCGGGGTCTGCGTGTGCATGTGTGAGGAAAGGTACACATACTCACACACATATGATATATATAACTTACATATATGATTACCTGGGAAACCCGCGGTGGCTCAAACAGTAAAGAATCCGCCTGCAATGCAGGAGACCCAGGTTCGATCCCTGGGTCAGGAAGATCTCCTAGAGGAGGGAATGGCAGCCCACTCCAGCATTCTTGCCTGGAGAATCCCAGGGACAGAGGAGCCTGGCGGGCTATAGTCCATGGGGTCACAAAGAGTCGGATATGACTGAGTGACTAACACTTCCACTTTTCACTATGTATTATATATTACCATATATAATAGTTATACTTATTATAATAATATATCAATGTATTATACTATATTACATGATATACAAATAATATATAACATTATATATAATATATATAATACATAAACAATATAATATAACATATGTAATATATAAAGAAGCTGCCTACTAATATAGGAGATGTAAGAGACATGGGTTTGATCCCTCGGTCAGGAAGAGTCTCTGCAGGAGGGCACAGCAACTCCAGAATTCTTGCCTGGAGAATCCCACTGACAAAGGAGCCTGGTGGGCTACAGGCCACAGGGTCACAAAGAGCTGGACATGACTGAAGTGACTTAGCATGCACACACATCATATATTATAGGATATAGAATACAATAATATATATATATAATAAAAATCTCTTATCATGAAAATACTCAAGCCCTCATTTCTGACTTGAATGCAGAATCCCCAGCCTCTATTTCTGGGTTCTTTTCCAAGTCTCTGAAGCCTCACTCCCCTTGTGCCAGGCCCACTAGCAGGGCAGTGCAGGCTGCCTAGCCTGCTTTCCCGAGCAGGTGCCCACCTGCCCCACATCCCACATGCCGTGCCTGAGCCTGAGGGCTGGGGTCCCCCTCCACCCTCTGTGAGTCTGAGTGAGGGGCCAGGGCCCGTCGGCTCTCTGATGATGAGGTCACTGCCAGCAAGGTCGCACGTGCCTGGGTTCTGAACACCGTGGTGGGGACCATTCTCCCCTCAGACATCAGTCACGGGCACTCCCTGCGCAGGGAGTCCTCAGCATAATGTTCACATTTCCTGGAGAAACTACAGAGGACAGGAGAGACATACATCCTCCGAGAGGAAGTAGACACCCTCAGTGGCCTTTCCGCCCGGAGGGTGACATGACGGTGAGAGGACCACCCAGCCCCCTTCAGAAGACGGTTCTGGAGGATGTCATCACCGTGCAGATGGGAGCCCCCCGCGGCTGCTCAAGGCCGGACAGAGATGCAAACGCCACCGTTCAAAGGGTTACACGTCTCCTTCTGACCTTTTGGAGCAACTGCTCTGTTTTTCCCAGTACACTTTGTAGGGTCTTAGGGTTGGAACGGCAACCTTTGACCCAGACATGAGTGACAAGCACCCCAAGCAGACAAGGGATCCTTGTTTAATGCTGATTTAAGGTCAGAACTGAAGAACAGGTGCCCGAGTGCTGAGTCACTTCAGTCAGGTCCAACTCTTTGTGACCCTATGGACGGTAGCCCATCAGGCTCTCCATCCATGGGATTCTCCAGGCAAGAACACTTGAGCGGGTTGCTGTGCCCTCCTCCAGGGGATCTTCCCAACCCAGGGACTGAAACTGCGTCTCTTACATCTCCTGCATTGGCAGGTGGGCGCTTTACACTAGCACCACATGGGAAACGAAGAACAGGGTTATCTTATTAATTGTAAGTCAAATAAAGAACAATCACTTGGCCTTGCAGGAAAAATCCTTGCACGTGTAGCTTGCTGCTAAGCGCTGAATCCCACCCCTTTCATGACAGCGACATTCAATGCCCATCCCTGAGATGGGGCCACGCCTCACTCCTCCGACCCCCAGGGCCTGGGAAAGCCCGCACACCAGTCACCTCAACGTTCACGTTTGTTGGGCTTTCTGCAAGTTTTTAGACAAAGAACTTGGAATAAACTAGCACATAATATTGTCTAAGGGCCCCAGGTGGCCCCTTCTTTTAGGGAAATCCATTGTTGTGAGTGTTCTCACAGGGCGTTTTTACCTACACTTTCTGTCTCTAAGGAAGAGCTGATAAAGGCAGACATTCCAAAATCAAAAGCAATTTCACACACCAGTTCATCAGCAGTACAAGTCTGCCTGGAGACGGCACCTCCTCTCGCCCTTGCCGGCTGGCCTGTGGGGGTCTCCGTGGCATTTCTGTTTCTCGGGTCTGAGATGGGGGTGCTCCGGCTGCTCCGCACAGGAACCCTCTAACTCAGCCCGACTCAGGGATCCTCAGTGATGGGCCAAACCAGACCACGGGCCTGGTTTCAGGTACCAAGACCCTCAGGCGCACAACTAGCTGAGGACCACCGCCCGCCTGCCAGGGAGCTACTGTTACTTTGTGAGGTTAAACTCCAGCATGGGCGGAGTTGACCCGGGGCCCCGTTCTGTCCTCCTGGCTGGGTCCTGGCTCTCATGGGGACTAAGTTCTTCATACTTTGGTGAGAAGCCCACAGTGTAGACGGAGGGTGCCTTTTACTAGCACATGGAGGATGCTAAATGAACACGAATTAGGGTTTCAAAGGCAGCCACCCCTGTTCCTTGATAAAATTGCACTGTTAAATTTGCTTTATTGCTGCCATATATCATGATTGACAATTAAATATATAGTTACAAGATATGTAGCAAAGCATTTTCAACTAAATACCAAAAAGAAGAAATGGTCCACATAATTATGCTAAAGCAAATGTAAATATAATCCCTCCACACAAACTTACTTACATCGGAATATTTTATTACTGAATGAATTTTATTCAATTAATATTAAGTAATATTTCCACTTACTAATTCAAATCAGAAATTTAATCAAAAATTCATGTAATAATATTTATATCTTATTACTGAAATATAAGTAACTTTAGTGATTTCATTACTGAAATATTAATTAAAAATGGACACAAAATATCACTAAATTGAAATTGCTGAAGGTCTCTTGTTGCTTCTGTTCTTGGTTTATAGCATGTTCAGTTGCCTAAAGTCTCACACAGAAGCTTATGTGTGCATGCAAGCTAAGTTGCTTCAGTCATGTCCAACTCTTTGCGACCCTATGGATTGCAGCCCGCCAGACTCCTCTGTCCATGGGATTTTCTGAGGCAAGAATACTGGAATGGGTTGCCATTTCCTTCTCCATGGGATCTTTCTGACCCAGGGATCAAACCTGCATCTCCTGCACTGCCAGATGAGTTTTTTTTTTTTTGTTTTTTTTTAACCATTTTAGCGCCACCTGGGAAGTCCAATAGATGCTTACATTCTCTTACAAAGGAAATGCGCTAAATGGCCTCAAACTGTGAGTTAACTGTAACTCAGATCTTTTGCTGAGAGCCGCTCCCTTCCTCCTGTCGAGGAAAGCAGCAGACAGCGAGGCAGTGATGGCGGGAAGGCCAGACCCTTGGTCCCGCCACAGGGCTGACACTGGGGACCACCAGCTTCCCCCAACATCAGCCTCCCTTCTTTGATTCCAAGCTGAGTGCTGTCACGGTCACCCGTCAAGACTGACTTCCTAGGCTCTCTGAGGCTGAGACTGTCATTACATTCTCACTGATGGCATGTGAGTGGACATGATGTCCAAGCAACCTCCAGACTGGCCAGTAGACACCTCTGTTCATAATCATTCCTTCCAATGGAAGGACAGAAAGATGAGGGTGGTCATCTGGATTCTTCTGTCCTTGAAAGGTTAGTGCTTCTATCCCTGGACAGTTCCAATCCTGGAAGGACTATGGTCAGAATCAAGAACTTCCCATCTCAGTCTCCACATCTAGGGAACTTGTTATAGCTCCTCAGCCTACCCTTATCATTTGGTGGCCGCCGTCAAAAGAGTTTGTGTGCCATGGACACTATACACTAGAAGCCCTGAATTCCTGCAGACTGAGGGGAAAATACACTGCTATTTTATTTACTTTTTAACTGACCCACTATTTGTAGATATAGTGGGAGGATCACATTAAGTCTAATTAGCATCTGTCACCACACTCAGTTACAGAATGTTTTTCTTGTGATAAGAACTTTTAAGGTCTTGCCTCTTAGCAACTTTCAAATATACAATACAGCCTTATTAACTACAGTTACCAGGCCTGTACATGATGTCTCCAGGACTGATTGATTTTATAACTTTTATAGCTATTAGTTTGTACTTTTTGACTCCCTTCACCTATTCTGTCCCCTCTCCTCCCCCATGCCTCTGGGAATCACAATCCGCTTTCTGCATCTATGAGCTCATTTGTATGATGTTTATTTAGATCCCATGTATAAGGGAGATCAGATGGTGTTTGTCTTTTTTATCTGACGTGTCACTTAGCATAATGGCCTCAAGGTTCATCATCCGTCTTGTTGCAAATGGCAAGATTTCATTCTTTTTTATGGCTGAATAATGTTCCACTCAATACACGTACCACATCATATCCCCTTATTCACTGATGGATACTTAGGTTATTTCCATATTTTGGCTACTATAAGTCATACACATGGAAGCATATATAACTTTTCAAGTTAGTATTTTTGTTTTCTTTAGGTAAATATCCAGTAGTGGAATTACTAGATGATGTGGTAGTTTCACTTTTCATTTTTTTGAGGAACCTCCATACTAATCTTCGTAGTGGCTACACCAATTTAACATTCCTACCAACAGTGCACAGGGTTCCCATTTCTCCACATCTTCACCAGCACTTGTTATCTCTTATTTTCTTGGAAAGAGCCATCCTATCACAATGATACTCATTGTGGTTCTGTTTGCATTTCTCAGATGATTAGAGATATAGAGCATCTTTTCTTGTGTCTGTTGGCCATTTCTGTGTCTTCTTTGGAGAAATGTTTACTCACACCCTGTGCCTGAATTTTAATAGGAGTGTTAGGGGTCTTTCTGCTATCTAGTTGTACGAGTTCTTTACAAGTTTTAGATACTAACCCATTACTGAATATGTGATTTGCAAACTTTCTCATTCAATAGGCTGCCTTTCGTTCTCTTGCTGCTCTCCTTTGTCTCACAGAAGCTTTATGGTTTGATTTGCGCATGTGTGCTCTGTCACTTTAGCGGTGTCCAACTCTTCGTGACCCCAGGACCACAGCGCACCACGTGCCTCTGTCCAGAGATTCTCTCAGCAAGAATACTGGAGTGAGGTGCCACGCTCTGCCCTAGGGGACCTTTCTGACCCGGGGGTCAAGTCTGTGTTTCCTGTGTCTCCTGTATTGCAGGGGGATTTTTTACTGCTGAGCCACCAGAGAAACCCATAGTTTGAGATAGTCCCACTTATTTATTTTTGCATTTGTCACCTACACGTTTGGTGTCAAATCCAAGAAATAATCACCAAAACTGAAGTCAAGGAGCTTACCACCTCTTTCTCTTCTAGGAGTTTCATGGTTTCAGGTTTTACATTCAAGTCTTTAATCCATTTTTAGTTCATTTTTATTTACAGTGTAATACAGTGGTCCAGTTTCATTCTTTTGCATGTCTGTCTAGTTTTCCCAACACCATTGATTGAAGACACTGTTCTTTCTGTATATTCTTTATGACTTTGTCATAAACTAATTGACCATGTATCTGTGGGTTTACCTCTAGGCTCTCTGTTCTATTGCATTGATCTGTCTGTTTTTATGCCAATGCTATAATATTTTGATTACCATAACTTTGTAGTACAGTTTAAAATTACAGAATTTTCAGCTTTATTTTTCTTTCTTAGGATTGCTTTGACTATTCAGAGTCTGCTGTGGCTACTTACAAATTTTAGGATTGCTTTATCCATTTCTATGAAAAATGACATTGGAATTTTGATAAGGCTTGCAATAAATCTGTTAATTGCTTTGGATAATAAGGATATAAATATTTAGTGTTCCACTCCATGAGTATGGGACATCTTTCCATTTATTTTGTCTTCTTCCATTTCTCTCAGCAATGCCTGATAATTTTCAGCATACAGGTTTTTCACATCCTTGGTTTAAATATATGTCTGTATATTTTATTCTTCAACACGCAATTGTAAATGGGTTTTCTTAGCTTCTCTTCCTGATAGTTTGCTATTAGTATATAGAAATGCAACAGATTTCTATATATTGATTTTGTAATCCTGCAATTTTACTGAATTCATTTATTAGTTCTAACATTTTTTTTTTATGGAGTCTCTACAGTTTTCTATATTTGGTATCACATTATCTGCAAATATTGACAGTTTTACTTCTTCTTTTCCTATTTGGGTGCTTTTTATTTCTTTTTCTTGCCAAACTGCTCTAAGACTTCTGATAATATTTTGTCTAAAAGTGGTGAGGGGAGCATCCTTGTCTTGCTCCTGATCTTAGAAGAAAAGTTCTTAGTTTTAGCCTTGAGTTTGATGTCATCTGTGGGCGTGTCATAGATGACCTTTTTTATACTGAGGTACATTCCCACTATGCCAACTATGTTGAGAGTTTTTGTCATGAATGGATGCTGAATTCTGTCAAATGCCTTTCTTTGCCTCTGTTAAGATGACTGTATGATTTTCTTCTTTTAATTTGTTACTGTGGTACGTCACATTCATTGATCTGCTGATGCTGAACCATCCTTGCATCCCTGGAATAATCCCACGTGATTAATGTGTATTGGTCATTTTAATGGATTGTGGTATTTGGTTTGCTAATACTTTGTTAAGAATTTTTTACATCTACATTAATCAGGGATAGTGGTGTATAATTTTTTTTTCTTGTGATGTCCCTTTCTGAATTTGGTGTCAGGTAATGTTAGCCTCATACAATGAGTTTGGAAGTGCTCCTTCCTTTTTGTGCTTTTTGGAACAATTTGAGAAAGAGTGGTATAATTCTCTGAATGCTTGACAGAATTTCCCAGTGAAGCTAGCTGGTCCTGAACTTCTGTTTGGTGGATCCCCTACAGGTTTAAATAGTAGCCTTAGATCAAACATCTGAGAAGGTGACTGTGCAGAACAAGTAAAAAGCAGTGTGCTATGCCCCAGTCTGGAACAGACCACACTAGCCCTTCAGACTTTCTTGACCCTTGGTCACAATCTGCCTCCACATTCAGCTTGGAAATGGTTCTACAGCTTTTTTCTGCTCTGGAACAAGGCTCTAGTCTCACCTCTCTCAGCTCACTGGACTCATTGGTCCCGCTGAACTTGCAACATCCAGAGTAAGATTTCCAAGCATTATCTGACAGCAAATAGACACACATACAGTCTATAACTTCTCATCTCTAACCACGCACCCTAACTTCTAGTCTCCGTTTCTCGAGAGTAAAGGAAACCCCTCAACACCACTTCTACCTTGCTCCTCAGACGGCAGCCTGGGTGAAGCGCGACATCCTCATGATGGTGGAGGATGCTGGTCTCAGCATAGCACCCGAGAGCAGAGGAATGGTCTCACCTCGGGGACCTGCAAGGGGCTACTGCTGCTCCTTTGGTAGCAGTGACAAAGGCCAAGAAAAGAAGGGGCTCTGAGGACCTCAGAGGACTGGTACCATATAGGTAACATCATTTACAGTTCCCTTGGAAAGGGCGCTATTCCACAGGAGGCTGCAAAACCTCAGCCCGACACGGCTTAATCAAACAATCCATGTCACTGTGACTCATCAGAAGCATTCAGTGCAGCTTTGCTGTCTCACTTGCCTCTGCCCCAGGAACACACCCGCCCTCCTCCTGGACAAAGACCTTGTCACAGAACAGGCTGGGCTGGGGGGTGGCACTGGTGTCTGGCAGGCATTTGGAAAGGTGGCTGCGAGCGCAGCTGCCAGATCCCCCCAATCCCTGACCTACACGCGTGGACCAAGGAGACGAGGGGTGGCAAAAATTTCCCAAAACTGTCCACAGAAGTGTGGGACATCATTTCTTGTTCTGAAATTCTGTCTACTCTCCCCTTTCCAGTGAGGGGTTCAATATTCAAAATCATAGCCTAAAACTTCAATTGCTGGGCAATTCGGATATCAACTTCACCACCAATAACTTTTTTTTTCTATATTTGTGTGTAACCTGACTCTGCTTACACTGTTTGTTTGTTTCTAGTAACACAATGAACCAGAAATTGACTTTCAGCAGCCATAGTCTGAATGCGATACACAGGCACTCAGCAGGCACATGTGAGGTCCCTCTTCTTGCTTCTGGACCCTGGCCTAGCTGCTAGGCACAGAGTCATGAAAATGTAATGATAATAATAATGATAAATGGCTCTTGCCCTCAGCGAGCTTAAAATCCTTTCCTCCTTTTTTGCTACAAGTAACTCTAATGTTGCAACGAAACCAGGATATGATGGCTATTAAGATCAGAAGTTCTCTAAAAGCAGCAGAGGAGGTGATTTTTGGCACAGCCAAATCAACTGAGATGACTCTAAAAAGAGGGTTAGACACCACAAGTTGTCAGAGTCATAAAATGCAGTTAGAAAATAAAGACAGCTCTCCTTGGTGACGAAAA